>NW_011381401.1:0-539 GCF_000754665.1 Bison bison bison
ACTTTTGAATTAATCTGCTTCTCTTTGTCTCCCCTCCAAGTGTTTCCCCTGAAACTACTCTTGTCTCTGTCCTAGCAATAGTCTCATAACCTCTTCCTCTCATGGCTTTTGTCACCCACATCTCTCTCCCACACTACATCTTGACCAGGGTTTTAAAAGTGTAAATTTCACCATACTCTGTAATTTTTCCTTCAGAAAACATTTTCTTCTGATGCATGAGGTACCGGCAGAAAAGTACTGCACCTATCATCACTGTGCCTGCGTGCTAAGTTGCTTTAGTCGTGTCCTAGTCTGTGTGACCCTATAGCCTGTAGCCCATCAGGCTCCTCCTCCATGGGATTCTCCAGGCAAGAATTCTGGAATGGGTTGCCATACCCTCCTCCAGGGGATCTCCCCAACCCAGGTATCAAACCTGCATCTCTCATGTTTCCTGCATTGGCAGGTAGGTTCTTTACCACTAGTACCACCTGGGAAACTTATTATCATTATACAGCTATTTAAATATTACAAGTTAAACAGACTCACAAAACCAAAAGCAA
>NW_011381402.1:0-576 GCF_000754665.1 Bison bison bison
ATAACTCGAAGGTTAGGCTTGGGGTGTTGTGAACAATCATGTACGTTAGTTACAAGAGTGTGGATAAAACTGCCAAGCAAGCTTAAATAGTAACAGAGTGGTTAGAATTAAAATGTTCCTTTCAAGCCCAGGAGAACTATTAACTAGAGCCTTAAATTTATTTTCTTCAGAGAAAGGTGGTCGGGGAGAGCCCCCTGTTAATGTCAAAAGAATTGGTGAAAGGCATGATATAATAAACAGTAGACAGACAGATTTTGGTTTTGGGACAGATAGTTTAGCAGGTCCAGGGAATCCCTCGAGTCCTGATCTGCCTTTGCCTGTCAGGTCTTCTCCCCATGACCTTTGTCATGGGTGGGATCTCCCGTTGTGGCTCCTGACATCTCTCCTTTTTGTATTTTTTAAAACAGCCAGATGTAACTCAGTCGCGAGCTTCTGAGTACTCTGTCAAAGAGTTCTGACAATACAAGGAAGAATGATTATGAGAAGCAGAATTAGAGTGGCCACAGCGGCGTAGCTAAAAATAGTAGACAGAATGTTGTTTTCCTGAAATAAGGTTTGAAAATGTATGAAAAATGG
>NW_011381403.1:0-7547 GCF_000754665.1 Bison bison bison
AAAAGAGTATGTACTCCCTATATAGGGTGCCTAGGTTTGATCCCTGGTCAGGCACCTAAAATCCAAATCGAGATGATTTAGAATCACAACTAAGAGTTCGCATGCCTCAATTAAAGGTCCCACATGCCCCAAATAAAGATCCCACATGCCACAACCAAATATTCCACATGCTGCAACTAAACAACTAAAGACCCGCATGGTATAACTCAAAGATCCCACCTACCACAACGGAAAAACCCCTTGTGCTCTAACTAAAGTTCCTGCGTGTGGCAATGAAGATCCCACGTGCCACAACTAAGCCCAACATAGCCAAATAAATTAAACAAATATTTAAATATTAAATATACAAAGATTCATTTAAAAACCTTCACCTGGCTACAAATGAACATATCTTTGAAACAAAAACAGATTACAGGCACAGACAGCAAACTTCTGGTTACTGAGGCTGGGTTGGGGGGAGGTTGTAGGAGAGGAATGGATTGGGTGTTTGGGACTAGCAGATGCAAACTATTGTACACAGAATGGATAAACAAGGTCTTACTGTATAGCACAGGGAACTATATTCACTAACCTGTGGTAAACCATAATGGAAAAGAAAAGAGAGAATGTCTAAATATGTAAAACTGAGTCACTATGCTGTGCACCTAAAACGAGCACAACACTCTATCATCTATACTTCAATTAAAAAACCCTCAAGTGTGTAGAAGCATCAGATGTACACGATGTGATGTCAGCACCCTGTCTGAAACCTTCAGAACCATTCTCAAATAGTTTTTGCTGAAACAGACAAGTCACTGGTCATCAGTAAATGTCATGTTATTTCCCAGACGACAAACAACAGAGAAGACCCTGGCTGTCACCTTTCCGAGGCTGTGCCTTCTCCAGCACACATGTAGACACACAGTAGTGAGTGTACACGTTCTTTCCCCTGCTCCCTTCTCTTCCTACAGTGAGTGAGCCAGAAGAACGCGGTGAGGAAGCCTCCTCTTCTTCCCCAGCTTTTATCCAGGCGATGGGGTACAAACACTGGGTCCATGCTATCAAGCAGGATGAAGGGCTGGAGTAGAAGGGGCAGGCATTCTGGCAAGTGGAGAGGAGGGGAGGCAGGCAGCAGGCAGCCCACAGAAAAAAGATTAGTTCAATCCCCTAAAGAGCCCCATCTTGGAGTCAGCGTGGACACAGCTCTCCATTTTGGTGGGGATCCAAACAGGGGCAGCTGATTGCCTTGGAAAAAGCAATCTTCCACATTCAGTGCCCTCCTGAGCTGAGCTAACCAGTCTACATTCGCCAGCACAAAGTCACATTTTCCCACCTAAGCTGGGACTGTCACTACATCAACCTTGATCTGGTATACAACTCTTTTTAGGGCTAGCAAATGGCTTGACACTGAGAGCCATCTGGCCATCGAGCAACAAAATCATTTCAGATTCTGAGGCCTCAAGAGTGTCATCTCAAAGACATTCATTCTGGAAGCAAGCGTTTCTCTTGTTAATCACATGCTTTCAGACTGGAGGTGTCTTGGATGAGGACAGGCAAGTACCCAGTCTGAACCCTGCAGAGAGTTGGCCTTTCCAAAGCTTTCTGACATGCTCACCCAAGATACGTGAGACCTTCAGCAGGGATAATTCCTCCCAAAGGGCATGCGAATGGGAACAGTCCCTGAGCATCACTGTGATCCTATAGTACTTTCAGACGATGGCAAAGCCCTCCAATGTACTTGCGTCTGTTCACACTATATTCTATAAGGTCAATACAAGTAATGAATTAGTGACTTACTAAAACATTGCTCCCAAAGGAAATAAAGGGTTAGGTTCCTGTGAGCCTCTGGTCACAACGTTTTCATCAATCAATCAATTTATTAACTTGTTTTATAGCTGTTTCCATCTAAAGATACAATTTAATCAGAAACCTAGAATTTGTAAAACCATTTATATTAACAAAATGATAAAACTTTCTGACAAAAGACTCTAGAATCTGTCCAAGTCTAAATCAGTGGACACTTCCATTACTATCTCCAGAGGTTCCTTCATTGTTGAGGAATTAGTACCTCTGTTATGCCCCAGTGGCATCTCTGACCGACCACCCATGACATTTAAAAGTTGCTCACAGGCCACTGAGGCAAGAAACTACCCTTCTTGACCCTGTATTACATATGATTATAGAGTGGCAACTGTCAGCCACATACTGGGCCATCCTCAAAATAGAGGTACTCAGAGACCCTGAGCCAGTGAATCCTATTCTCTCAAAATGGGTATGTTGAAACCCTAACCCCCAATGTGACTATATTTCGAGATACTGCCTTTAAGGTGTAACTAAGATTAAATGAGGTCATAAGTATGCAGCTGTAATCCAACTGGAGGGCATCCTTATAAGAAGAGTAAGAGATTCCACAGAGCTCTCACTCTCTCCCCACACCAAACAAAGTAAATACCATGTGAGGACACAGTAATAAGACAGCTGTCAGTCAAGGAAAAAGGTCTTACCAGAGTATAAATTCTTTTACCAAATTCTAGATTTCCAACTGGATTAAACTGTGGGCCTTTGTAACAACTTAAATTCTTTCCTCCCTCTGTATTCAAATTTTCTGATTTCTTTCTCTTGGATCCTTTTTGCTTCTTTGTCACTGGATATACCTTGTGTGTCTGTAATGGGGGAGGTGTCACCGCTGGAAACCTGGTGGAATACAGAGCAGAGAGCAGGAGGTGAGCAGGCTAACCACGAGGTGGGACGGGGAGCTTGTTCTTCCACAAAGACTCACCTCTCAGGTGAGAACATCTTGGAAAGGGAAGGTGGGAATTGATCAGGGGCACCAAGCCTGAGAGTGGCGAGAAGAGAAGCAGCCCAGCAGCTCGACGCCATGAAGCATGCTGTGAACCAATCCTTTGGCTTCTAAGAGCAATGGGTCTAACGCACATCCGGCTGCCAAATAGGGAGGAGGAAGCCTGGTGCACAACTGGCTACGACCACCGTGATGCCGTAGTGAGGTTAGCAAATCCTGCAGGTGGCAAGATTCATTCAAAAAGATGCCAGATCCTGCTTCCTATCATGGTTTGGGCACTACCCAGCCCTCTGCTCATTCTGGTCCTTGCAGTCGTTGCTGGCTCAGCTTCAGCTTGAGCTCCCTGGAAGCTGGAGAGGGGTCAGGGGGTTGGGGGACCAGGGCATCTCGCCCTGCACCTACCGTCTGTAAGAATGCAAAACCTGCTTTATGCTTAAAACAGCTTATGCCCAAGAATTTTTTGTGTGTGGTGAAAGGAGTCATTTGACTGCCCAGGTTGAATTATGAAAGATCTGGACACCTTTGAGAGATCAGGAGATAGTTGGCTGGGGGTCACTTCCAGACCCTTGGGCTTCCAGTAAACCAGAGTGTCTCGCCTCTGGAAGGGGTAGAAGGGGGTCAGTCAATGCATTTTATGATAGGGCTCTGGCGCCTCATCAGGACAGAAACTGGGCTCTCAGACTGCCCCCTCCCTTAGCTAAGGGAGGCAAAGGTGAAGTGAGGATTCTTGGCTGCCATCATAGAAGGGGAAAAGAAGGCAAAGGTCAGTGTATCAGATCTTCAGGGCAATTGGCCCCTGGAGATGAGGCCACTCTAAGGCTCCAGCGTTTTGGCCCCAACATGTAGAGAAAAAAGCCTGACATTTTTGTTTTTGTTCTTGTTTAGTCACTAAGTCTTGTCAACTGGGTTGGGGAATGTGAGGTAGACAAGACTCAGTTTTTAGCAAACTCAATAGAGTAAGAAGCCAGGGTGTAGTGAATGTGTGCTCAGGAGCCCTCACCACGGAGTGTGCAAGA
The DNA here is from genome assembly GCF_000754665.1 of Bison bison bison. Classification (NCBI taxonomy): domain Eukaryota; kingdom Metazoa; phylum Chordata; class Mammalia; order Artiodactyla; family Bovidae; genus Bison; species Bison bison. The sequence goes on from NW_011381403.1 coordinate 3,796, forward strand.
TGGAGCAGAAAAGTCAGTCTTGAGCAGCATAGCGCCCTCTGGCCTGTACACCCATTTCTGTGGATAGTGCTCCTTCAGTCACACCAGGAAGTATACTTCAGGTGTTGGCCCTTCTCAAGGGAGTATAGAAAGAACAGAGGCCTCTGGCCTAGGAGGCCAGAGAAGTATGAGAAATTGCAGGATCAGAGCAAAAAGTCTAGAGTTTGGGAACCTGGGAGTACCCAATTGCAGGTCTCTGCAAGTCAGGAAATTGCAATCTCGGGAGGCAAAATGTAGAGCTTGGGTAATGCCACTGGTAAGTACACATGGTAGGGTTTGTTTGCTGTGTTTCAGCTCTATTAAACTTAATACGAAAGTCTCAACAAAAAAGATCTCATATGCTGCAACTAAAATATCCTGCATGCCTCAACTAAAAAGAACTCACATTGACCCCCATGCCACAATTTAAAGATCTCCCATGCCACAATTAAGATCCTACGTACTTCAACAAAGATCTCACATGCCACAACAAAGATCCTGCGTACCATAACTAAAAGATGCCCCATTCCATTATGTAAACAACTGAAGATCCCACAACCGTGAAACAAAGATTCCTCATACTGCAGCAAATACCCTGCATACCACAAATAATGGATCCTGTATGTCAAAACAAAATGATCCTACAAGCTGCAACAATGATCCCACATGCCCCAACTGAAGGATCCTGCATGCTGTGAGTAAACAACTAAGGAACTCACATGCTACAACAAAATATCCCACACACCACTACAAAGATCCCACGTACCACAACTAGAGGATCTTGCATGCTGAAACTAAAGATCATACATACTGCAAAACAGATCACCATGCCACAACTATAGATCCCACATGGTGCATCAAAGATCCCCCGTGCTGCAACTGAAGACCCATATGCTGAACAAAGGTCCTGCATACCACAATTAGATGATCCCTTGTGCTTTAACTAAAGTTCCTGCAAGTGCCAATGAAGATCACACGTGCCACAACTAAGACCAACATAACCAAATACATTAAACAAATATTTAACAATTCAATATAAAAGATTCATTTATAAACCTTCACCTGGCTACAAATGAACATATCTATGAAACAAAAACAGATTACACATCACAGAGAACAGACTTCTTGATACCAAGGTGGAGGTAGGGGGAGGTTATAGGAAAGGAATGGATTGGGATTTGGGGACTAGCAGATGCAAACTATGATACACAGAATGGATAAACAACAAGGTCCTATTGCAGCACAGGGAACTCTATTCAATATCGTGTGGTAAACCATAGTGGAAAAGAATATAAAAAGATGTCTAAATATGTATAACCGAGTCAGTATGTTGTATACCTGAAACTAATATAACACTGCTATACTTCAATAAAAAGAAAAACCCTCAAGTGTGTAGAAGCAGCTTACCTCCAACATACGGATTCAGATGGACACAATGTGCTGTCAGCACCCTGTCCGACCAAAACCTTCACAATCATTTTCATTTGCATAGTTGTTGCTGAAACAAAGAAGTCCCTGGTCATCAGTAAATGTCACATTATTTCCCAGAGAACAAACAACAGAGAACACCCCAGCTGTCACCTTTCCAGGGTCATGCCTTCTATGGCACAGATGTTGACCTATCTAGTCATACCTGTACACATTCTTTACCCCATCCCCTTCTATCCCCACGGTGAGCCCGCCAGAAGCATATGGTGAGGAAGCCTCCTCCTCCTCCCCAGCTTTTATCCAAGGACTGGGTCCATGTCAACAGCCAGAATGAGGGGCTGGGCTACAGGGAGCAGGCATTCAGGCAAGTGGAGAATAGAGGAAGCATACAGGGGGCAGTCCACAGAAAAAAAGCATTAAGTCCGTCCCCTAAAGAGCCTGATCTTGGAATCAGCATGGACACAGCTTTCCATGTTGGTGGGGATTCATCCAGGGGCAGCTGATTACCATGGGAAAAGTAATCTTCCACCCTCAGTGTCCTGCTGAGCTGAGGTAACCAGTCTACATTCTCCAGCACAAAGTCACATTATCTGAGCTGGGACTAACATTTTGTTGTAACATCCATATCAACCTTGCTCTTGTATACCTATTTTTAGGGCCAGGAAATGGCTGGACACTGAGAAAGAACTTTCTGGCCCTTACCAGCAAAATCATTTCAGATTCTTAGGCCTCAATGGTGTCTTCTCAAAGACATTCATTCTGGGAGCAAGCAAGCAAGCATTTCTCTTGTTAATCATGTGCTTTGAGACTGGAGATGTCTTCAATGAGTAAACACAAGTACCCAGCCTAAGCCCTGCAGAGAGTTGGCCTTTCCAAAGCTTTCTGACCTGCTCACCCAAGATATCTGACCTTAAGCAGGGATGTTTTTTCCAAAAGGGCAGAGAGACAGGAAGAGTTGCTGAGCAGCACTGTGATCCTATGGTACTTACAAACGATGACCAAGGAATATCAGTCCCTGCAATGTGTTTGTGTCTTTTCACTCCATATTCTATATATTCTTAAAGTCAATACAAGTAATGAATTAGTGACTACTAAAACATTAATCCCAGGGGAAATGATGGGTTAGGTTCCTATGAGCCTCTGGTCACAATATTTTCATCAATCAATCAATATATAAACTTGTTTTCTATTACTGTCTATAAAGTTACAAGTTAATCCAATTAAAAAACCAGAATTTACTATACCGATTTATATTAACAAATCTTACAACAAAAGCCTCTAGAATCTGTCCAGATCTAAATCAATGGACACTTCCATTAGTGTCTCCAGAGATTTCTTCATTGTTGAGGCTCTAGTAATCTCTGTTACGCACCTCCCAGCATCTCTGGACCACCCATGACACCTATAAGTTGCCCATAGGGCACTAGTGCAAAAACTACACTTCTTGGCCCTGTACTACAAATGATTATAGAGTGGCAACCATCGCCCATATATTGGGCCATCCTCAAAATAAAGGTACCCAGAGACCCTGAGCCAGTGAATCCTATTCTTTCAAAATGGGTATGCTGAAACTCTAATCCTCAATGTGACTATATTTCGAGATATGGACTTTAATGGCTAATTAAGATTAAATGACATCATAAGCATGGAGGTGTAATCCAACAGGAGGGTATCCTTATAAGAAGAGGAAGCGATATCACAGAGCTCTTGCTCACTACCAACACTAAAAAAAGAAAAGGCCGTGTGAAGACACAGTAATTGACACCTGTCTGCCAAGGACAAAGATGTTACCTGGGTAGAAATTCTTCTAGCAAATTCTAGATTTCCAACTGGACTAAACTGTGGTCCTTTGTATCAGTTTAAATTCTTTCCTCCTTCTGTATTCAAGTTTTCTAATTTCTTTCTCTCTCATCCTTTTTGCTTGTCACTGGATATACTTTGTGTGTGTGTGATGGAGAAGGGATCCTCTCTACACTACTCATATTTATGCATTTCTTCCTTCAGAGAGCCTCAACTCAGGTTCATTAGGGATAGCGGCCTCCCTTATGACAATGGTTGTGTAACAAGTTTTAAGCACTCTGGCTTAAATTGGGTTTGAATTTATTTCATCACTGTGTCACAAAAGTGCAGTGATCCTTTTTCACTATACCTAGAATGATCAGGACTTTTACTTCAAAAGAGACATAGGTAACAGAGTGGCACAGCAGAAGATTGCTGGGTCCCCAAGCCAGAGAGGGGTCTACTGAAACCATATTCTGGTATGGTGCTGCCACTTAGGTTGCATTGACATCTTTTTTTTTTTTTTT
>NW_011381404.1:0-541 GCF_000754665.1 Bison bison bison
GGCTTTATTCGACCTAACCTAGGAACCTCTTCTAGTGCTGTTTTGATGGGAGAGCATGTTTAGATGTTCCAACAATTGACTTTCAAATGAAAAGCTTAAAAAAAAACACACAAATCCATTTAAAATATAATCTGTGTGTGTATTTGGTGTAAAAATAACAGCAAATCAGGCCTTTCTCATTTTTAGCTCCCTTCATTTCTGCTTTCTTGTCTTGTTCACATGCCTGTTCTCAACATTTTCTCAGTCCTCAGGTACTCTTGGCTCCCTCCCCCATCTGCTCGGAGTCATCAAACTCGAATGGCTCTTCCTTTGAAATGTTTCCAAAACCTGATCCTTTCTTCAGTTTCACCGTTTCCCCTCATGCCAACCAGTCCCCCATGAAGAAGCCTCCTAAGTCCTGCCCTGTCTTTCAGCTGGCTGGTGACTTTGACTCAGACACATCAGATGGGACGGCAAGGATCAGATTTCCCAGGACCCAAAGCCCTAGCACCTCTGCACGCCCAGGAGTGCAGAGAGAGGTCAGTGCAGAAAAGCCCTGAAG
>NW_011381405.1:0-562 GCF_000754665.1 Bison bison bison
TGAAGATTTTTTTTGTAGAGTTCTTCTGTGTATTCTTGCCACCTCTTCTTAATATCTTCTGCTTCTGTTAGGTCTATACCATTTCTGTCCTTTATTGAGCCCATCTTTGCATGAAATATTCCCTTGGTATCTCTAATTTTCTTGACGAGATAATTACACAACTCAGTTTAAACTCTGTACTAGGGATTATACAACAACAATGTATCTGACTGGAGGACAGTTTCTCCTTCCTGAAAACCTTTTGATTAATCCTGATATCTTAGAATGTATATTATGGGAGTGGGTCTGGAGGATCTTTCTATTGTTAAATTCTAATCTTGTTATCATAAAATGTAAATTGCTGGAGTAGGTCTGGTAAAAATTTTCACAAACTTGAGACACTCTTGATTCATTGTAATAACTAATTAAAACTCCATTGCTAACACTAGCAAAGGGGTACTCTTTCTGCCCCCTTCTGATGTCTATGTCATAAGCTTTCTCCATCCCTTTTAGACTTTAATAAAATTCTATTGCACAAAAGCTCTGAGCGATCAAGCCTCATCTCTGGCCCCAGATTGAATTC
>NW_011381406.1:0-2903 GCF_000754665.1 Bison bison bison
AGTGCATGAGCAGTTACGTGATCAGTGCATGATCAGCCACGTGATCACTGCATGATACCCAGGTGATCTGTGCATGATCAGTCAAGTGATCACTGTATGATCAGCCACATGATCAGGGCATGATAGGCATTTTATCAGTGCATGATCAGCCACGTGATCACTGCATGATAGCCACGTGATATGCGCATTATCAGTCAAGTGATCATTGTATGATCAGCCACGTGATCAGTGCATGATAGGCACCTGATCATTGCATGATAGCCACGTGATCAGTGCATGATCCGCAAAGGGATCAGTGCATGATCAGCCACGTGATCAGTGTATTATCAGCCAGGTGATCAGTGCATGATCAGCCACATGAACCATGCATCCCCAGTCACGTGATCAGTGCATTATATCTACGTGATCATTGCATGTTCAGGCACGTGATCAGTGTAGGATCAGCCGCATGATTACTGCATGGTAGCCACGTGATCAGTGCATGATAGCCACGTGTTCAGTGCATGATGAGTCAAGTGATCATTGTATGTTCAGCCACGTGAGCAGTGCATGATAGGCACGTGATCAGTGCAAGATCAGCCACGTGACCAGGGCATGATCAGCCAACGGATCAGGGCATGATTGCCACGTGTTCAGTGCATGATCATTTACATGGTCAGTGCATGCGCAGTCTGGTGATAAGTGCATGATAGCCAAGTGATTAGTGCATGAGCAGCCACGTAATCACTGCATGATAGCCAGGTGATCTGCGCATGATCAGTCAAGTGATCAGTGTATGATAGCCATGTAATCAGTGCATGATGACTCATATGATCAGCGCAGGATCAGTAACGTGATCAGTGCATGATAGCCACGTGATCAGTGCATGATAACCAAGTGATCAGTGTATGAACAGTCACGTGATCCATGCATGATAGCCACGTGATCAGTGCTTGATCAGTCACGTGATCCGTGTATGATCAGCCACGTGATCAGTGCATTATAGGCATGTGATAATTGCATGATAGCCACATAATCAGTGCATGTTCAGTTTCGTGATCAGTGCACGCACAGTCAGGTGATCAGTGCATGATACACAATTAATAAGTGCATGATCAGTCACGTGATCCGTGCATGGTCAGCCACGTGATCTGTGCATGATAGCCACGTGATCAGTGCTTGATAGCCACGTGATCAGTCTATGATCATCCACGTGATCAGTGCATAATCAGTCACGTGATCAGTGCATGATAGCCACGTGATCAGTGTATGAGCATCCACGTGATCTGTGCATGATAGGTCAAGTGATCATTGTATGATCATCCACGTGATCAGTGCACGATAGCCACGTGATCAGTGCATGATTACCATGTAATCAGTGCATGATCAGTTTCGTGATCAGTGCATTCGCAGTCAGGTGATCAGTGCATGATACCCAAGTGATAAGTGCATGATCAGCCACGTGATCAGTGCATGATAGCCACTTGAGCAGTGCATGATCAGCCACGTAATCAGTGCATGATATCCACGTGATCAGTGTAGGAGCATCCACGTGATCAGTGCATGATCAGTCACGTGATCAGTGCATGATAGCCAATTGATGAGTGCATGATCAGTCACATGATCCATGCATGATAGTCACGTGATCAGTGCATGATCAGTCACGTGATCAGTGCATGATCAGCCACGGGATCAGTGCATGGTAGCCATGTGAACAGTGCACGATAGCTACGTGATCAGTGCATAATCAGCCACGTAATCAGTGCATGATAGCCACCTGACTAGTGCATGATCAGCTACGTGATTAGTGCATGATCAGCCACATGATCAGTGCATGATCAACCACTTTATCAGTGCATGATCAGCCACATGATCAGTGCATGCACAGTCATGGAATCAGTGAATGATAGCCATGTGATCAGTGCATGATCAGTCACCTGATCAGTGTATGATCAGCCACGTGATCAGTGCATGATAGCCACGTGACCAGTACATGATTAATCAGTGCATGATCAGTCACGTGATCAGTGCATGATCAGCCATTTTTGCAGTGCATGATCAGTCACGTCATCAGTGTATGATCATCCAGGTGATCAGTGCATGCACAGTCAAGTGATCAGTGAATGATAGCCATGTGATCAGGGCATGATCAAGCATGTGATCAGTGTATCATCAGCCACGTGAACAGTGCGAGCTCAGTCACGGGATCAGGGCCTACTGAGCTGCATTTTTCCTGTCTGCTCAGCTGCTCGACAAGTGCCAGCTAAGCTGAGTGATTCCTGCGTGCTCATCGGCTTGATAATTGCCAGCTGAGATGCATGATTCCTGCCTGCTCATCAGCTTGATAATTGCCAGTTGAGCTGTGTGATTCCTGGCTGCTCATATGCGTTATTATTGCCAGCATCATTGATCTTGAGTCATGGTAGGGGAATCTGGCCTCGAGATGTGTTGAAGAAGGTCTCTTAAGGTCTTTCTTGGGTTGAGGCAGGAAACCCTGGGATCCCACGACTTGTGCAGGTGAACTCAGGGAGCTTCTTATGGTGCCCCTGAGAAGTCAGGGAAACTGTGGAGGTGGGAGGGGCCTCTCGGGAAACCACTGGGGTTGGTGCATTGGAAGAGGGCCTCATCTCCAGTTGAGGCAGGAACCTCAGGGTTCCTCTGATTTCAGACTCCGAACACAGGTTCCCTGCAGACTTGGGACAGGAGAGTCAGGCCTGATCCTGGGTTGAGGCACGGAACTCCGCTTCCCTCTCTAGGTGTTCACGGGGTGAGAGGCCACTTGTCGATCTGTATTTGGAACCTGGGGCTTTTTCCAGACAATGCACGGGCGAGTCACTGCCCCTTCGTGTTGACTTCATTCACAGGGTGGAGTTCGAAGAGGTGTCCGGGCATCGGGTTCTTATCAAGAAGGGACCGGGAAATCG
>NW_011381406.1:6769-7250 GCF_000754665.1 Bison bison bison
CGGGGAGGACAGGCATTCATCTCGAGTGGAAGCAAAGAACCCCGCTCTGCTCTCGAGTTGCGACGGGTATCTCTTGGAGCTCACTGTGCGGACTAAAGGGAGTCAAGCCTCCTGAGGCGTTTGGAGAGAGGTCGCGAGATTGGCCTCTAGGCCATGCAGGAGACGAAGGCCCTCATCTCCGCGATGACGGGGGAGTCTCGGGGTGGTACTCGAGCGGCGGCCCGACGGTGCGGTTTCTCACGAGGTACGACGGCGAGGTCAGTGAGCCTCTCGAGGGGCGCCAGGGAAGTCGGGTCTCCATGCGAGTGGCGAGGGGGAGCGCGTCATTGCTCTCGAGTCATGGTAGGGGAATCTGGCCTCGAGACGTGTTGATGAAGGTCTCTCGAGGTCTTTCTTGGGTTGCGGCAGGAAACCCTTGGTTCCCTCGACTTGTGCAGGTGACCTCAGGGGGCTTCTCATGGTGGCTCTGAGAAGTCAGGGA
>NW_011381407.1:0-620 GCF_000754665.1 Bison bison bison
CTTATTTAACTTTACATGCAGAGTACATCATGGGAAATGCTGGGCTGGATGAAGCACCAAGCTAGGAATCAAGATTGCTGGGAGAAATATCAATAGCCTCAGATATGCAGATGACACCACCCTTATGGCAGACAGTGAAGAAGAACTAAAGAGCTTCTTGATGAAAGTGAAAAAGGAGAGTGAAAAAGTTGGCTTAAAACTCAACATTCAGAAAACAAAGATCATGGCATCCAGTCCCATCATTTCATGGCAAATAGATGGAGAAACAGTGACAGACTTTATTTTGGGAGGTGCCAAAATCACTGCTGGTGATGAATGCAGCCATGAAATTAAAAGACACTTGCTCCTTGGAAGAAAAGTTATGACCAACCTAGACAACATATTTTGTCGACGAAGGTCCGTCTAGTCAAAGCTATGGTTTTTCCAGTGGTCATGTATGGATGTGAGAGTTGGACTATAAAGAAAACTGAGTGCCAAAGAATTGATGCTTTTGAACTGTTGTCTTGGAGAAGACTCTTGAGAGTCCCTGGGACTGCAAGGAGATCCAACCAGTCCATCCTAAAGGAAATCAGTCCTGAATATTCATTGGAAGGACTGATGCTGAAGCTGAAACTCCAATA
>NW_011381408.1:0-654 GCF_000754665.1 Bison bison bison
ATCTCTAGTTCCTCTCCCTTTTCTAAATCCAGCTTGAACATCTGGAAGTTCTCAGTTCAGGTATTGCTGAAGCTTAACTGGAAGGATTTTCAGCATTACCTTGCTAGCATGTGAAATAAGTGCAGTTTTGTAGCAGTTTGGACATTATCTAGCATTTCCCTTTTTTCAGATTAGAATAAAAACTGACCTTTTTTCGGTCCTGTGGCTACAGCTGAGTTTTCCAAATTTGCTGGTATGTTGAGTTCAGCACTTTGCATCATCTTTAGGATTTGAAATAGGGCAGCTGAATTCCATCACCTCTGCTAGTTTGTTTGTAGTAATGCTTCCTAAGGCCCACTTCACCTTACTTCACACTCCAGGATGTCTGGCTCTAGATGAGTGACCACACAATCGTAGTTCTCTGGGTCATTTAGACCTTGTTTGTAAACTTCTTCTGCATCTTCTTGCCACCTCTTATTTGCATCTTCTGCATCTGTTAGGTCTACAATGTTTCTGTCCTTTATTGTGCCCATCGTTGCATGAAATTTTCCCTTGGTATCTCTAATTTTTTTGAATAAATCTTTAGTCTCTCCCATTCTATTGCTTTCCTCCATGTCTTTCCATTGCTTATTTAAGAAGTCCTTTTAAAAAATTATTTTAATTGGAGGCTAATTG
>NW_011381409.1:0-510 GCF_000754665.1 Bison bison bison
CCGGTCTTGAGCAGGCACTAATCATGCAGCTGAGCAGGGACTAATCACACAGCTGATCAGGCACGAGTCATGCAGCTGAACAGGGCTTAATCATGCAGCTGAGCAAGCGCTAATCCCTTGATACAGCAGGCCCTGATCACGTGAATGAGAAAGCCCTGATCACGTGGTTGAGCATGCACTGATCATGTGACTGAGCATGCACTGATCACGTGACTGAGAGTCACTGATCACGTGACTGAGAAGCACTGATAACGTGACTGAGCATGCACTGATCCCGTGACTGAGAGGCACTGATCACGTGACTCAGCAGGCACTGATCACGTGACTGTCATGCATGAGCACGTGACTGAGAGGCGCTGATCACGTGACTGAGAGGCGCGGATCACGTGAGTATCATGCACTGATCACGTGCCTCAGGAGGCAATAATCAAAGAGCTGAGCAGGCACTTATCACTTGGCTAAGAGGGCACTAATCACGGAGAGGAGCAGGAAATCGTCAAGGAGCTGAGC
>NW_011381410.1:0-513 GCF_000754665.1 Bison bison bison
ATCTGGAAGCTCATGGTTCACATTCTATTGAAGCCTGGCTTTGGGAATTTTGAGCAATACTTTGCGAATGTGTGAGATGAGTGCAGATAAGCAGTAGTTTGCACATTCGATGGATTGCCTTTATTGTGGTTGGAATGAAAACTGAACTTTTCCAGTCGTCTGGCCACAGCTGTGTCTTCCAAATCTGCTGGCATATGGAGGGCAGCACACTCACAACATCATCTTTTAGAATGTGAAAGAGCTCAACTGAATTCCATCACCTCCATGAGCTTTGTTTATAGTTAATGCTTCTAAAGTCTGACTTGACTTTGCATTCCAGGACGTCTGGCTCTAGGTGAGTGATCACACCATTGTGCTTAACTGGGTCATGAAGATCTTTTGTGCATAGTTCATCTGTGTATTCTTCCCTTCTCTTCTTAATAGCTTCTGCTTCTGTTATCTCCATACCATTTCTGTCCTTTATTGTGCCCCTCTTTGCATGAAATTTGCCCTTGGTATCTCTCATTTTCTTGA
>NW_011381411.1:0-845 GCF_000754665.1 Bison bison bison
TACTCTCTATGTCTCTCAGTCTGTTTCTGTTTCATAGATAAGTTCGTTTGTACCATATTTTGGAGTCCACATGTAAGTGATACCATATGATATTTGTCCTTCTCTTTCTGACATCCTAAGTATTCTTTTTAATGCTAGTGTACAGTCAAGTGTTTACTTAATTTCATTTTCAAAATGTTTGTTGCTATTTCTATTGTATAGAAATCTGCTTGATTTTTTAAATATTTATCTTGTATTCTGCAAGCCTTTTATTACTTCTAATACTTGTTGTTTCTTCAGGATTTTCTATATATAAAAGTATGGTATCTCCGATATACTTTGACTTTTTCCTTTCCATTCTGAAGGCTTTTTTTTTTAAACAACAAAAACAATAATTCCTTTTCTTACCTGATTGCTCTGGTTATAGAACTGCCAGTATAATATTGAGCCAAAGTGTGGGATAGACTTCCTCGTGTTGTTCCCAATCTTAGGGGGAAAGCTCTCAGTTTTTCATTATTAAATATGATGTTAGCTGTGGGTCTTTTACAGGTACCCTTTGATTGAGAAAGTACTCTTCTGTTCTTAGTTATTAAGTGTTTTTAACCCCTATTATGGATAGGTGCTACACTCAGGGAAATGCTTTTTCTGCAGGCAAATATGTTTTTGTTCTTTATTGTATTAAAATGGCATAAGTCGATTGACTTTCATATAATGAACTAACTTTGCATACCTGCATAAATCCCACGTGATCATGGCATATAACCTTTTTTATTATGTTTGTTTAGGGTTTTTTTGTCCTAGTGTTTTGTTGTAGGATCTTGCATCTGTATTCATAAGGACATTGGTTGTGTGTCTGTGTGTGATGT
>NW_011381412.1:0-558 GCF_000754665.1 Bison bison bison
AAAGAGATGGGAATACCAGACCACCTGACCTGCCTCTTGAGAAAGCTATATGCAGGTCAGGAAGCAACAATTAGAACTGAACATGGAACAAAAGACTGATTCCAAATAGGAAAAGGAGTACATCAAAGCTGTATATTGTCATGCTGCTTATTTAACTTATATTCAGAGTACATCCTGAGAAACATTGGGCTGGAAGAAGCACAAGCTGGAATCAAGATTGCCGGGAGAAATATCAATAACCTCAGATATGCAGATGACACCACCCTTATGGCAGAAAGTGAAGAGGAACTAAAAAGCATCTTGATGAAAGTGAAAGAGGAGAGTGAAAAAGTTGGCTTAAAGCTCAACATTCAGAGCACGAAGATCATGGCATCCGGTCCCATCACTTCATGGAAAACAGATGGGGAAACAGTGGAAACAATGTCAGACTTTATTTTGGGGGGCTTCAAAATCACTTCAGATGGTGATTGCAGCCATGAAATTAAAAGACGCTTACAACTGGGAAGGAAAGTTATGACCAACCTAGATGGCATATTGAAAAGCAGAGACATTATTTTG
>NW_011381413.1:0-699 GCF_000754665.1 Bison bison bison
AAGGAACCTGTCTCTGTGTGGAGCTTGTTAAGACAGATGCCAGGGGAAAGCTCAGCAGAGTCAAGGTTTAGAGAGTTTTGATACAGGATACAGTAAATGCTAAGTGGAAGTTGCAGCTGGAGACTTTCACTGAAGTTGGAAAGCTCCCTGTGCCCAGGGCTGGGAGGGAAGTGCCCTGGGGGCCTGCAGGCTGGGCAGGTGTGTGGAGGCTGAGAAGAGGACCCAGTTCCTTTGCTGAAAGAAGAGTAGAAGCTCAGGTATGGAGGGAGGAGGAAGCAGGGCTGTGAGGAGAACAGTAGGTATGTCCTTGTCTGAAGGAGGTGGGGTGTTTGGCAGAGAGAAGCTATTTGGAAATTCTCGCTGTCAGGTTCTGTGTTACTTTGCTGGGGCTGTCTGTCCAGGCTGCTCTCACAGGAGACCACAGCCTGGGCAGCTTATAAAAAACAGAAATTTATCCCTCAGGATTCTGGAGGCTGGAAAAGTCCAAGCTTAGGGTACTGAGAGATTCAGTGTCTGGTGAGGGCACGATTCCCATGTCCTCACGTGGGGAAGGGGTGAGGGAGCCCTGTGGGTCCCCTTTATAAGGGCACTAATCTCTTTCATGTTGGCTCCACCCTCATGACCTGTCACCTCCCAATAGCTACACTTATAGTACACAGTAGGAATTAGGTTTCAATATATGAATTTTGAGGACAAAAA
>NW_011381414.1:0-556 GCF_000754665.1 Bison bison bison
ACTCTGTGCGACACCATAGACGGCAGCCCACCAGGCTCCCCCATCCCTGGGATTTTCCAGGCAAGAACACTGGAGTGGGTTGCCATCTCTTTCTCCAAGGCATGAAAGTGAAAAGTGAAAGGGAAGTCGTTCAGTCATGTCCGACTCTTCGCGACCCCGTGGGCTGCAGCCCACCAGGCTCCTCCGTCTATGGGATTTTCCAGGCAAGAGTGGGGTGCCATCACCTTCTCCAAAATGCTATATACACAATCTTATTATTATTATTCACATTTTGCAGACAAGGAAGCGGAGTCATGTTGGGTTAAGTGCATTTGCTCAAGCCTACAGAGAACAGAAGTGAGGGGAATTTTAGTCCACTTGTCTCAGCTTGGACCCCTTCTGTCGCCCTGGGGGTTTTACAGTTGCCGCCGATGAGAGGAGACCATCCCAGTACCCTTGGGCAGAGCATTCAGGAGGGTTTCGGGTGGAAGCTGGGTGTTAATTTCCTCGCTGCTCCTGGATCCCAGGCAGCAGTGGTGGGTGTGGTGAAGCTGTCCACACTGTCCTCCCAGTGGCA
>NW_011381415.1:0-619 GCF_000754665.1 Bison bison bison
ACACACGAGGCCACGTCTGGAATGTCGTCGTGAGACCGGCCTCATCCTGAGGTGCGACCGGAGGTCGGGAACCCCTTCCAGACAAAGCAGGGGATTCGACCCTCCTTTCGAGATCAGGAGGGTACAAGGGGCTCAGAGGAAGTGGTGCAGGAAAACCTGGGTGTTCCTCTCGAGGGAGACCGGGATGCGGAGGAATTTTGTGGGTCGCATCAAGGGTGCCAAGTAACATTTCGACCTCCAATTCCTAACGTGGGACTTCTCCTGAGACGCTGTAGCGGGAAAGGGCTTCATATTGCGATGACGGGGGAACCACGTGGTTTTTCTCGAGTTGCGGCGGGATTCTCGAGTTACGACGGGGAATTCGGGATGCCTCTTGTGTTGGCCCAGGGAAGTCCAATCCTCCATTCGAGTTGCGAAGGAAAGCTGGGGATTGCTCTCGAGTGACTTCAGGGCCGATAGACCTCATCTAGGCTTGTGCCCAGAAACCAATGTTCCTCTCCAGGGGCGACAGGGATCTCGGGGGTTGCATTCCAGACGCACCCGGGGAACAGGTATTCATCTCGAGTGGAAGCAAAGCACCCGTCTGCTCCCGAGTCGCGACGTGTATCTCTTGGAGCTC
>NW_011381416.1:0-619 GCF_000754665.1 Bison bison bison
TTTGTTTGCCCACACTGAGGCATACACAGCCAGTGCTTCATCATCCTCCAGTGTTTCAGGCTTTGATAAAATTAAATGTGTTCTTGGTCCCACTGACATCAATATACTTACCATTGATTACCATCTGGTTTCACTGCTGTGACATAATGTCAACTGCTTCTTCATCCATTCCTGTGTCAAACAAACCCAGTCGTTTTTTCCCCATCTAGTGTTAGTGTTCAATACTATGGAATGATTTCTGGAGTCTCTGTGTCCATCCCACCTCAAACATAGTCAGTATTATCAATCAATGCTTCAGTGATGTCGCATGCTTCAAGTGCTTTCTTCATTCACTCCATATCAAGTACTTTCAGTCATTTATAAGCATCCAATGTTTCAGTTGTGTGACATGCTTCAACTATTTCTCTAAACCACTTGAGCTGAAACATACCCAATATCTTATGACCATCCAGTGTTTCAGTGCTGTGACATGCTTCAAGTGCTTCTTCTACTCCATGTTAAACACAAGCAATAGTTTATCACCATCAATTGTTTCAGTTCTGTAACATTCTTTAAGTCTTTTTTCATGTACTCTGCTTCAAATACACTGGGCAGTTGTTCACCATCAAGTATTTAGTTC
>NW_011381417.1:0-721 GCF_000754665.1 Bison bison bison
CTTAGAGAGACAGAGACACACAGACATCAGCGCCTGGTACACACACAGAAGGATTGTCCAAAACAGTGCTATGCCGGAAGCAAAGATAGAGAGACAAAGAGCGAGCTCTGCACCCTAAACCTCTGGTCTCCCTGAACAGTGGAGATCAACGGTAGCAAATGTTGGGGTTTTTCCCTACTCCCCTAGTATCAGGACAGCAACAGGCTCTCTGTCCCATGAAGAAAAGTATCCAGCCACTTGGCATCCCTGCATATCCTTTGGATAGTCAGGGAGAGCTCCCAGATATTGCCAGTCCCAGGGGACACAGGAGGGTATTGTTTGGATTGCGGAGCAGGACCGTGGTTGGAATTCCAGGGCCAGGTCAATGACAGCGCCTGGGGCTACCCCAGCCACATGCAAAACCCTCTACAATCCTGGTGCAGAATCTGGCCACGTCGGGGCACTGGAGCACAGGAACCGCGGAAGATGCCCTCCAGTCTAGGGGCATGTCCATAAGGGTGCCGCCCACTACCCTCTCCGCCCTTGGTCTAGATTTGGGCAAGGAGCCTGTGCTTGGCTCACAGCCTAGGCTCCTGCCTGTTTTCCGCTGATGTCCCAGGGCCCGTTCACCCTGGCCTGGGCTGTCCGGCACTCCTTTCCTTGGCCTCACGCCACCCCCAACACACCACTCCCCACCTCCCGACCATCCCCCTCACTCCCCGCCCCCAAAGAGCTAGTGGGT
>NW_011381418.1:0-789 GCF_000754665.1 Bison bison bison
CATTTACCTTCAAATGCCTCCTTCTTTCTCTTTATCTCTGAGCTACCAAGAGACAGATTCCATGGGGGTGGTACCTGTCTGTGACACTCCCTTTCTAATTCTCCATTAGACTTCTTGGTAGCCAGAGCTCCTATCCATTTCTGAATGTACACTTTATATTATTTCTCCATTCAGAATGAAGACCCAGTCCTTTTGGGGATAAACTTCCGTTGATACTATCTGTGTCATAGTGACACGCTGACGCCACTGCCCTCTCTCTCATTCTACAGAATGTCCAATTGATTCTCAACTCTTTCAGACTCCTGAGCAGACTCTACTATTTTTAGACATGTTCTTTCACCTATGTGTCAATTGAGAGTTTTTATATTCTTCTGCCTACTAAAGTTGTAACTGTGAACTATGGGAGATTTAATTTCCTCTCCTTGTTATCCTTTGTGTATTTTATGAAGCTAGGTAGAGAGGTTCAAATTTAGACATCCTCTATTATCTTCTCCAAAGCCCAGATACCTTTCCTGACTGAGTTTACACTCCATGAAAGTTTAAACCATGCTTGTTTTAATCACTAAAGTGTTCATCACATCTAGCACAGTGCCTGGATTATAGTCATCATAGTTGAAATAATGCAATTCAGATGAGAAAAACTGAGAAGATTAATTAGACTTACTAAATTTACCGAGTTGCTAAATAAATGAATTGGAATTCAAATGCAGGCAGACTAGCTCCCCTAGGCAGTCAATATTTGTCAAATGAATGAAAGGGTGGACGATGCCTTTTAATGCTAGAAGACAC
>NW_011381419.1:0-663 GCF_000754665.1 Bison bison bison
TTTTTTTTCTTTCTGTTGATGCTGTGGTAAGAGTTTGAGTATTTTCAAACACAGATCATGAGATGAATTTTAATTCTCCCATTCCCCAGCTCTGAACACGGGCTGCCTGCCTTCCCATCAACCTTGACCCAGATTCCAGCATTCTGCAAGGTCTAGGGTGGCTTCCTCTCCTGTCACAAGCCATCACTGATCTTTCTAGTCTACGAGCATCTATTTTTTTCCTAAATTCTTGTAATACTTTTGTTAGTTCCTTACTAAACAAGACAGTATAACATTGGGCAAGTTACCTAACTTGAGGCTCAGTTTGTTCCTCTATATAATGGAAACCGCTATAGTACATCACTCATGTCTAACACACAACAAATTCTCATAGGCATATTTATTTATGAGTCTTTAGTATAATATTAGGTATGGTCAGTATTTCCTGAACATGGACAACTTTCCAAGCAACTGCTTACTGATATAGATGGAACAGTGAACACAGTGTATGCAAGCCATGGTCTCACAAGCCTTACAGTAGAGGAAGGAAGAGGGGGATAAATCATCCCAGCAAGATCTACATGGACTATGGGAACATGCAGCAAAGATAACTTCTCTTGTCAGCTAGAATTAGGAAGTCCCTTTCAAGAAAGTACTATCTGAACTTAAGCTGATAAAAATAGC
>NW_011381420.1:0-631 GCF_000754665.1 Bison bison bison
CCCACTCCAGTACTCTTGCCTGGAAAATACCATGGATGGAGGAGCCTGGTAGGCTACAGTCCATGGGGTATCAAAGAGTCCGACACGACTGAGCGACTTCACTTTCACCTTCTTTTCTTTGGATCTGGGGCACCCCCTTAGAGGACACACTGAAGTCTCTCAGGTGGTGAAACATTTGCTCACAGAGCTCTGAATCTTGTTATTACAAAGCCTTCAATCCTTTCATCTCCTAGGAAGAAGAAGCGGGAAAAAAAAATCTCAAGATGGAAAAGGACCCCAAGGAAAGGAGAGAAGAGGAGCAGGCTCCGGTGCAGAATGAAGAAGCTTGCCCTATGGGAGGTGGTGAAGGCCCCAAGCCTAGAGAAAATGTTAGAGGGGATTGGGACCCACCTGCCCAGGATTTTAGAGAGGATATGCCCAATGGGCTTGTCAATAACATTGACATCATAGATGGAGATGCTGATGATATGGAGAGGTTCATGGAGGAGATGAGAGAGCTAAGGAGGAAAATTAGGGAGCTTCAGCTAAGGTACAGTCTGCGCATTCTTATTGGAGATCCTCCTCACCATGACCATCATGATGAATTTTGCCTTATGCCTTGAATGCTGAGGTTAATAATCATAAACCCCCT
>NW_011381421.1:0-504 GCF_000754665.1 Bison bison bison
AGGGTGACAACATACAGCCTTGACGTACTTCTTTTTCTATTTGGAACCAGTCTGTTCCATGTCCAGTTCTAACTGTTGCTTCCTGACCTGCATACAGATTTCTCAAGAGGCAGGTCAGGTGGCCTGGTATTCCCATCTCTTTCAGAATTTCCCACAGTTTATTGTGATCCACACAATCAAAGTCTTTGGCATAGTCAATAAAGCAGAAGTAGATGTTTTTCTGGAACTCTCTTGCTTTTTCCATGATCCAGTGGATGTTGGCAACTTGATCTGTGGCTCCTCTGCCTTTTGTAAAACCAGCTTAAACATCTGGAAGTACATGGTTCACATATTGCTGAAGCCTGGCGTGGAGAATTTTGAGTATTACTTTACTAGCGTGTGAGATGAGTGCAATTGTGTGGTAGTTTGAGAATTCTTTGGAATTGTCTTTCTTTGGGATTGGAGTGAGAACTGACCTTTTCCAGTCCTGTGGCCACTGCTGAGTTTTCCAAATGTGCTGGCATA
>NW_011381422.1:0-780 GCF_000754665.1 Bison bison bison
ACCCCATAGACGGCAGCCCACCAGGCTCCCCCGTCCCTGGGATTCTCCAGGCAAGAACACTGGAGTGGGTTGCCATTTCCTTCTCCAATGCATGCAAGTGAAAAGTGAAAGTGAAGTCGCTCAGTCATGTCTGACCCTCAGCGACGCCATGGACTGCAGCCTTCCAAGCTCTTCTGTCCGTGGGATTTTCCAGGCAAGAGTACTGGAGTGGGGTGCCATTGCCTCACTAGTGCTTTAATGCATATGTGGCATCATCAGTCTTGATATCTAAACCAAATTTGGGGTTGATCAGGATAGAGTGGACCCTGGAAGTATCCAGTAACTATTCAAAAAACAAAATATTGGATGGTGAGGAGGACAAAAAATTAAAATAGAGGTCCATAGTTTTATCCAATTTGAAATCTAAAATTTACTAAAAGAATTTTTATTCAACGAAAGATTAAATTATACTAATTGGTTTTTGTTCACAAGAAACGCTGGGCTGGAAGAAGCACAAGTTGGAATCAAGATTGCTGGGAGAAATATCAATAACCTCAGATATGCAGATGATACCACCCTTATGGCAGAAAATGAAGGACTAAAGAGCCTCTTGATGAAAGTGAAAGAGGAGAGTGAAAAAGTTGGCTTAAAGATCAACATTCAGAAAACGAAGATTATGGCATCTGGTCCCATCACTTCATGGGAAATAGATGGGGAAACAGTGGAAACAGAGTCAGACTTTATTTTTGGGGCCTCCAAAATCACTGCAGATGGTGATTCCAGCCATGAAATTAAAAGACG
>NW_011381423.1:0-559 GCF_000754665.1 Bison bison bison
CAAGAGTCTTTTCCAACACCACAGTTCAAAAGCATCAATTCTTTGGTGCTCAGCTTTCTTTATGGCCCAACTCTCACATCCATACATGACTAGTGTAAAAACCATAGCTTTGACTAGATGGACCTTTGTGGGCAAAGTAATGTATCTGCTTTTTAGTAGGCTGTATAGTTTGGTCATAGCTTTTCTTCCAAGGAGCAAGCGTAGTCACCATCTACAGTGATTTTGGAGCCAAAGAAAATAAAGTCTGACACTGTTTCCATTGTTTCCCCATCTATTTGCCATGGAGTGATGGGACCCGGATGCCATGATCTTAGTTTTTTGAATGTTGAGTATTAAGCCAACTTTTTCACTCTCCTCTTTCACTTTCATCAAGAGGCTCTTTAGTTCTTCTTCGCTTTCTGCCATAAGGGTGGTGTCATCTGTGTATCTGAGCTTACTATATAAAGGGTCTGGAAAACGATTTTTTTTTTTTTAATGATTCTGCTTATCAGGATGCTGAATGCCTAAATCTTGAACTTGACTAAAAAGCTGAGGTCTCTAGTTCCTTATCTACAGATTT
>NW_011381423.1:4051-4412 GCF_000754665.1 Bison bison bison
ATGCACCAGTTCCTGCCTCCTGGATTTAAAATCTAAGATAGCTTCACCACAAACATGTAGTTAGAAGACATTCTGTGTCAACTCAAGAGTTTTGAGACTTTTATTTTTAATTGTGAGGCTTATTTTAAATTCTCTTTAAAATTGAGAAGGAAGGTAGCTTAATGAGGAGTAGGATATTTACATAGTCTCACAGTAGCTCCTCACTGATTGCTTATAAAGTTACAAAAGAAAAATCTGTACGGTGAAGAAATAAACTTTAACCAAATGACAAAGAATCTGCCTGCCAGTGCAGGAAATGCAGGATATACAGGTTCGATCCCTGGGTCGGGAAGATCCCCTGGAGAAGGAAATGGCAAACTAG
>NW_011381424.1:0-650 GCF_000754665.1 Bison bison bison
AAGGAAGGAAATTCTGATGCTACAACATGGATGAATCTTGAGGAATATTATGCTAAATGAACTAAGCCAGTTACAAAACAGACAAATATTGTATGAGTCCACTTATATGAGATTTCTAGAGCAGTCAAATTCATGTAAACAGAAAGTAGAATGATTGTTGCCAGGGACTAAGGGAAGATGTAAATGTGCAGTTATGGTTTAATGAGTATAGTTTCATTTTTGCAAGATGAAGAAGTTCTTGAGAGGGATCACAATGATGACTGCAAAACAAAGTGAATGTACTATACACTCAAAAATGGTTAGAATAGTAAATTTTTTATGTATATATTTACTACTCCCTTCAGGATCACAGCCTTGTCATGGCAAAGGGGCTTGCATAACTCAATGAAGCTATGAGCCATGTCATATCATACAGGGCCACCCAAGACAGATGGGTCATAGTGAAGCGTTCTGACAAAATGTGGTCCACTGGAGAAGGAAATATCAACCCACTCCAGTATTCTTTCCTGGAGAACTCCATGAACAGTATGAAAAGGCAAAAAAATATGACACTGGAAGATGAGCCCTCCAGGTCAGAAGGTGTCCAGTAGGCTACTGGGGAAGAGTGGAGGGCAATTACCAATAGCTCTAGAAAGAATGAAGTGGCTGGG
>NW_011381425.1:0-611 GCF_000754665.1 Bison bison bison
CTTTACTTATAGGGTATTGATTAATTCTGGGAAGAGGTTTTGTTGGACCTATCTGAATCTTAATGGAAGGTATGCCATGAATCTTATTAATAATAGTTGGAGATTTTTCCCATAAATGGAATGGTAGCTCATTCAATATGGATAAATAGTGTTTCCAGAATCAGTTCTAGTATCATCAGAGATGAAACACACGTAATACATCAAAAAACCTTTTATCTGTTTGGTTGCTTTGAGGATTATCATCAAATTTTAGAATTATTTCTCCTTTCAGGAGAAGGAAATTCTGGCATGCTATTCTCTAGGAAATCTTGGATAGAGTTACAAGAGAAATCATGGATAGAGGTGAGTCAGAAGCTGCTTTATGTTAGTGGGGGTGAACACTGAAAATATGGCTCCAGTTTCAGTTAGGAATGGAATAAAATTATCCACAAACTGGAGAAATGTTTCTCCAAGTTGATGAGAAGGGAAGATTGAAAAGAGCTCCTGTAGTGACTCAGTGCTCCATCATTGAGAGTTAGAAGGATGTTGGAAAGCTGGTGAGAGGCTGAAAAGTGAAAGTGTTAGTCTCTCAGTCGTGTCTGACTCTTTGCACCCCATGGACTGTAACCTGC
>NW_011381426.1:0-826 GCF_000754665.1 Bison bison bison
AATTTTAGGTTTAGCAGCCCCAAATAGACATTAATCAAAAACTTGTAGGTTGAATGAATGAACACAGACGGAATGAACACAGTTGATCATTTACTGTGGGAATGAGGGAATTTACAACTGGGCTATTTCTATTCTTGTGTTCATTTCATCATCTATAAAATATAAATAAAATAATGCCAGTCTCAATTACAGCTTTGTTACCTTTAAGCAATAAACCAGACAAAATTTGTTGTAGAAAAAAATAAAGTCTTAATCAAGTTCTCTTGACTTCCTATTTTTACATTCCAGCCCCCTGTGATGAAAAGACATCTTTTTTGGATGTTAGTTCTAGAAGGTCTTGTAAGTCTTCATAGAACTGTTCAACTTCAGCTTCTTCAGCATTACTGATTGGGGCATAGACTTTGATTACTGTGATATTGAATGGTTTGTTTGGGAATGAACAGATATCATTCTGTCATTTTCAAGATTGCATCCAAGTACTGCATTTCAGACTCTTTTGTTGACTATGATGGCTACCCCGTTTCTTCTAAGAGATTCTTCTTGGGCAGAGTAGTAGATATTATGGTCATCTGAGTTAAATTCTCCCATTCCAGTCCATTTTTAGCTCACTGCTTCCTAAAATGTCAATGTTTACTCTTTGTTCAGTCTTTAGTAATGACTTTGTCATACTATTCCTTACTTTAAGCTAATTTGCAAGTTAGGCAATGTCTGATTGGTAGAAAAACAGATCACACAGAGAAGGTTTAAAAAGCAGGAGGAAATCTTTGGGAAATGGAAAAGCTGGTGATTCTAGGAGCCAGCTCTCTGTTCTGAGGGGAGGAAGAGC
>NW_011381427.1:0-524 GCF_000754665.1 Bison bison bison
CAAGTGGTGCTGGGAAAACTGGTCAACCACTTGTAAAAGAATGAAACTAGAACACTTTCTAACACCATACATAACCGTAAACTCAAAATGGATTAAATATCTAAACGTAAGACTAGAAACTATAAAATTTCTAGAGGAAAACATAGGCAAAACACTCAGACATAAATCACAGCAGGATCCTCTATGACCCACCTCCCAGAGTAATGGAGATAAAAGCAAAAATAAACAAATGGGACCTAATTAAACTTAACAGCTTTTGCACAATGAAGGAAACTATAAGCAAGGTGAAAAGACAGCTTTCAGAATGGGAGAAAATAATAGCAAATGAATCAATTGACAAAAAATTAATCTCAAAAATATACAAGCTGCTCATGCAGCTCAATTCCAGAAAATAAACGACCCAATCAAAAAGTGGGCCAAAGAACTAAACAGACACTTCTCCAAAGAAGACATACAGACGGCTAACAAACATGCGAAAAGATGCTCAACATCACTCATTATCAGAGAAATACAAATCAAAACCA
>NW_011381428.1:0-902 GCF_000754665.1 Bison bison bison
CACTCACTTCCAGGAACACCAGAGAAGACTCTACACAAGGACATTACCAGATGCTCATACTGAAATCAGATTGATTCTTTTATTTGTGGCCAAACATGGAGTAACTATATACACTCAGCAAAACAAGACTGGGATCTATTGTAACTCAGATCATGACCTCCTTGTTGCCAATTTCAGGCTTAAATTGAAAAAAAAGTGGGGAAACCACTAGAATTTTCAGGTAGAACCTAAATCATAACCCTTTTGATTACACAGTGAAAGTGACAAATAGATTCAAGAGATTAGATCTGATAGAAAGGGTTTCTGAGTAACTATGGACAGAGGTTTGTGAAAGTGTACAAAAGGCAGTGATCAAGACCATCCTCAAGAAAAAAAAAACAAAACTGCAAAAAGCCAAAATGGGTGTCTGAATATACCTTACAAGTTACTGAGAAAAGAAGAGAAGCGAAAGCAAAGGAGAAAGACAAAGATATATCCATGTGAATGTAGAATTAGAAAGAAGAGGAAGGAGAGATAAGAAAGCTGACTTTAGTGAAGACTGCAAAGAAACAGAGGAAAATAATGTAATGGCAAAGACAAGATATGTTCAAGAAAATTAGAGATACCACGGGAACATTCCATGCAACGATGGTCGAAATAAAGAACAGAAGTGGTACTGACTTAACAGAAGCAGAATGTATCAAGAAGAGGTGTAAATAATACACAGAAGAACTATACAAAAAGGATCTTCAATATCCAGATATCCACGATGATCGCTCACCTAGAGCCAGACATCTTGGAATGTGAAATCAAGCCATCCTTATGAATCATCACTATGGAGAAAACTAGTGGAGCTGATGGAATTCCAGTAGACCTATTTCACAGACTAACCGATGATTCTATGAAAGTGCTACATTCAATAT
>NW_011381429.1:0-673 GCF_000754665.1 Bison bison bison
AAAAACAAAGTCGCATAAATTATAAAGAAAATACAGGTACAAAATTGATAACAAATACTAAAAAGCATAAATTAAATATCTAGAGTAGAGTTTGGAATTTCAGATATACAATGTTATTAAAAGAAGAAGAGAAAGAAACAGAGAAAGAGAAAAAAAAAGGTCACAGAAATTTAAAAAAAAGTATAGGTACAAAATTTATAAAAAATACCAAAAACCTAAAATTAAAAATGTAGAGCAGAGTTTGGCATTTCAAAAATACAATGTTAAAGAAAAGAATGAAAAAAAAAAAAAAACAAGGGCAAAAAAATTATAAAAAATATATATATGAAATTTGCTTTAAAAAAATAGGGTTTTTTTTTTTTTGCAAAGTAATCAATTATAAAAGTGAAAATTAAAAGAATAATAGAGGACTTAAAATTTTTTTTAAAAAATTAAAAAAAAAACAGAAAGAAAGAATGTTCGTAAAAGTAGTAAAAATATATCTAGGACTTTCTCTGGTTTTGTTGTGAGTATTGTGGGTTCAGTTCATTTTTGGCTAGTTCCTTGGTCCAACTTATACTTCTCAAGATCTATAGGCCCCCTTCCTATGTAGTTGGTACTAACCACAGGGTTTTAAATACTATTGCCTGTAGCTTCCAAGGCGGTTCCCTCTGTTATAGCTTCTTCTGTTTGT
>NW_011381430.1:0-605 GCF_000754665.1 Bison bison bison
AATTTAAAATTAAAATAAAAAATAATAACAGTCACATTGAAGTAAGAAAAACTTAAGAATCAGACAGAATATATGAAACACACCAGTGCAAAAATGGACAAAAGATTTGAACAGGAAATTCACTAGATAATGATATACAGATGGCAAGTAAGCATGCAGGGCACACCGAAAGTATGGCTCTCATGAGAGACAGAGAAGAACAAGTCTGATGAGGAAGTGGAAATATTTGAACTTTCATGCACTGTTTATGGGAATACAAAATAGTACACTATGGTGGAAAACAGTTTGGAAGTTCCTTCAAAAGTTAAACATAGGGTTACCATATGTCCCAGCCATCCCTTTCTTAGCTTTATACCAGCAAGTATGAAAAAAAAAACCCCACAGATGTGCACATGAATGTTCACAACAGTCTTATTTCTAGTAGTCCAAAAGTTGAGATGAACAAAATGGCAGAACTGTAGCTGGAAGTGGAGTACATTTCACTCCACGGATACATCAAGGATACACCTTCAGACACAGAAGTGTGTGCAGAACACCAGCTGAGAGCTGACAGGAGTACCTGACCAGAGGAAAATAATAAATAGAACCACAAAACTCGGTAGGGT
>NW_011381431.1:0-542 GCF_000754665.1 Bison bison bison
AAATACATTTAAGTACAAATGTATTTATTTTAATTCTGTTAATAAGTATTTTCCAAAAGAATAAATGGACAAATGGATGGATGTTCAGGACCCCGATGCTCGGAAAGATTGAAAGCAAAATGAAAATGGGTCAGCAGAGGATGAGATGGTTAGACAGCATCACAAACGCAATGGACAGGAATTTGAGCAAACTCTGGGAGATAGTGAAGGACAGGGGAACCTGGCAAGCTGCAGTCCACGGGATCCTAAAGAGTCAGACACAATTTGGTGACTGAACAACAAATTATATATTTTTCTACCCTTGTGCTATTGTCAAAGAAATGGCAGATTATAATTTCACTTGAAATTTTTAAGTAGTTTTAATTAGGTTTCTGTAACTAGAGACTAAAAGGATTTTGACTAATATATGTAAGTTCAGTTCAGTTCAGTCGCTCAGTTGTGTTCGACTCCTTGTGACCCCATGAATTGCAGCACACTAGGCCTCCCTGTCCATCACTAACTCACGGAGTTTACTCAAATTCATGTCCATCAAGTTAGTGATG
>NW_011381432.1:0-543 GCF_000754665.1 Bison bison bison
CTTGGTATGATATCAGTTTTCTTAAGTTTATTAAGGCTAGCTTTTGTGGCCAAGCATGTTGGCAATCCTGGAGAATGTTCATTGTGCACTTGAGAAAATGTGCATTAGGCTCCTTTAGGATGGAATACTTATGCCATTCAGGATTAATGTGTCATTTAATATCTATGTTTCCTTATTGATTTTCTGCCTGAATGATCTGTCCATTAATGAAAGTGGTGTGTTCAAGGTCCCCCACTATTATTCTGTTACTGTCTCTTTCTCACTTTATGGCTCTTAGTATTTGCCTTATATATTAAAGCTCTCCTAAGTTTGATTCCTATATATTTACAATTGTTATATCTTCTTGGATTAATCCCTTGACCTTTTTTCAGGATTGAAAAACATTTATTGAATCAAAATCAAATGCTTTCTTTTTATTATCTACCAGCCAACACTGAACTTAATTTATTCAAAATGAACACAGTGTACAAAAAAAGTATGCTTATATTATAAAAATATGTCACTTTTATTTCCTGGGTGCTGAGCAGAAGTCATTAAAAAAAT
>NW_011381433.1:0-869 GCF_000754665.1 Bison bison bison
ATATATTCCTAAGTATTTTATTATTTCCATTGCAATGGTGAATGGAATTGTTTCCTTAATTTCTCTTTCAGTTTTCTCATTATTAGTGTATAGGAATGCAAGGGATTTCTGTGTGTTGATATCCTGCAACTTTACTATAATCATTGATTAGTTCTAGTAATTTCCCCTCTGTTTTCTTTAGAAATATTACAGTTTCAGGTCTTATATCCATTTAAAATTGATTTCTATGGATGTTGTAAGAGAGGAGTTCAGTTTCATTCTTTGGCATGTGAATATGCAGTTTTCCCAACACTATCTATTGAGAAGATTATTGTTTCTCCATTGTGTATTCTTGACACCTTTGGCATAGATTAATTGGCCTCATATGTGTGTGTTATTTTCCATCTTTCTAGTCTCTTCTATTGGTTTGTCTGTTTTTATGCATGTGCCATACCGTTTTGATTACTATATTTTGTAATATACTTATTAATCATAAGTATGAGGTCTCCTGCTTTGTTCTCCCTTTTCAAAATTGCTTTGGCTATTTGGGTCTTTTGTGGCCCCACACAAATTTTATGATTGCTTTATTATTTCAGAGAAATATGCCATTTGAATTTTGAGAGAGATTACATTAGATTTGTAGATGACTTTGCATACTATTGACATTTTAATAATATTCTTCCAATCCATGAACACAAGAGTCTTTCCACTTATTTGTGTCTTCTTTATTTTCTTTCATCAGTGATGTCTAGTTTCATTGTACACATTTTTCATCTCAGTTAAACTTCTTATGTAACTCATTCTTTTTGATGCTATTGTAAATATAATTGTTTTCTTAATTTCTTGTTCAGATAGTGTTTTTAGTGTATAGAAACAAAAATAATTTTTAT
>NW_011381434.1:0-575 GCF_000754665.1 Bison bison bison
TGGAGAAATTCTCTACTTGTAGGTGGAGAAAAGGCTTACTGCATGCCTAAGTATGCTGAAACCACAAGGGTTTTTGCAAACCCCCAAAGCCAAACTCTCTTTGGAAATAGGATTCTATTTCAGTGGAAATAGATATCATCCATTTATTCAACATATAACTATTAAGTAATGACTATGTGCCATGCCAGACCGAGTCCTAAGGATTGGATGATGAACAGAATCAACAAGGTCCCTGCTATCAGGAAACAAACTTATAGTCTAGTGAGGAAAATAGATATTAAACAACTGAATGCACAATTAACATAATTGTATTTGCCTGAAGAATGATGGACAGAGGTTTGTAATATTTTACAGGAGGTGGTGAACAAAAAGAATCCCAGAGAAAAAGAAAAGCAAGAAGGCAGAGTGGTTATTTGAGGAGGCTTTATGAATACCAGAATAACGAAGAGAAGCAAAAAGTGAGGGAGTGAGAGAAAAGTACATCCAATTAAATGCAAAGCTTCAAAAAATAGTTAGAAGAGACAAGGCCTTCTTCAATGAGCAGTGCTTAATAATAGAAAAAAACAACAAAAGGG
>NW_011381435.1:0-691 GCF_000754665.1 Bison bison bison
GAAGAGCATGTAGAGTATGAACATCTAAGCTGGAGACAGAACTGGAAAACACTAATATTTTTCCAAAGCCACTCATGTATTTTAAGCATGTTTGACAGCATCATCCTATTTATAGTTACCAAAATCTATATGTTACCTATTGCTATGTAATGAATTATCCCAAAATTAGCAGCAGGAGGACAACAACCATTTATCATTTCATACAGTATCTGAGTGTCAATAACCTTGGAGCAGCTTGGCTGGGAGATTCTGGCTCAGGTCTTCCATGAGGTTGAATTCAAGAGATTCAATAAAGCCACAGTCATCTGAAGGTTTGATTAAGCCTACAGAATTAACTCCTAAACTTATGCACATGAATATAGGCAAGATCCTTGGGTTCCTCAATACATAGACCTTTTCATTCAATTGTATACTATAAGGTGAGACTTTTGGAGAAGGCAATGGCATCCCATTCCAGTACTATTGCCTGGAAAATCCCATGGATAGAGGAGCCTGATGGGCTGCAATGGGGTCTCTAAGAGTCGGACACTGAGCGACTTTCACTTTTCACTTTCATGCATTGGAGAAGGAAATGGCAACCCACTCCAGAGTTCTTGCCTGGAGAATACTAGGGACAGGGGAGCCTGGTGGGCTGCCGTCTATGGGGTTGTACAGAGTTGGACACAACTGAAACGATTTAGCAGCAGCAGCA
>NW_011381435.1:3640-4629 GCF_000754665.1 Bison bison bison
CTCCAGGCAAGAATACTGGAGTGGGTTGCCATTTCCTTCTCCAGGGGATCTTCCCGACCCAGGGATCGAACCCAGGTCTCCCGGATTGCAGGCAGATGCTTTAACCTCTCACATAAACACGCAGAAATATATGTACACACATATATAAAATAAATTATTTTATTAAGAAAAATATTTTTCGGTACAAAAAGACAGAATTTCCTGACAATCCAGTGGTTAGGACTCTGTGCTTTCACTGTCAAGGGCCTGGGTTTGATTTCTGGTTGGGGAACTAAGATCCCAGATACAAGGCAGTGCAACCAAGAATAAAAAAATATCATTATTTTAAGGATGCTGCTTCTCCTTAATTTATAATTTTAATTCAAATCAAAAATCTAACTGGGGTTTCAATGGAACTTGACAAAAGTTAACTAAACTCTGCATGGAAGTTGAAAGGGAAAAGCATAACCATGACAACTGTGAAGAAGAAAAATTGTGAGGATGAAATGTACAGTAATTAAGATAGTTCAAGTATACTAAGTAATTACTATAGGTATAGTAATTAAGACAGTATTATATTGTTCAAGAAGTATACAGGGATGGTCTGGTGAATCAAAGATATCAAGACCTTGGGTCAGCCTCTCAAGAACCTCTTAGCCTTCCCGTCAAGGTTGGAAGATAGATTACACTGCTCCTAATACATTATTCTCACTGAAAAGTATGAAGAGAAAGTATCAAGAAAGTGATACCTACAAGAACTTCCCTGGTGCCAGGTATGGGCAACATCTTGTAATGCTGGGGGCAAAACCTCACAAGGAAGAATTACTCCACTCATAATGACAATGTACTCATTGAGGAACACTGACTTAGGGTAATCATGATTCATCCTCTGGGACTGGGCATATGGCAGCTAACCTGGAGTTCTGTTAGCACTTTTCATAGGTGAAAAGACAGGCTCAATCTGAGAGAAATATATCATTGCCCCAAGCTCATATAGCTAACAAGCAGCA
>NW_011381435.1:4729-6248 GCF_000754665.1 Bison bison bison
TTCACTGGAAGGACTGATGTTGAAGCTGAAACTCCAATACTTTGGCCACCTCATGCAAAGAGCTGACTCATTTGAAAAGACCCTGATACTGGGAAAGATTGAGCGCAAGAAGAGAAGGGGATGACAGAGGATGAGATGGTTGGATGGCATTACCAACACAACAGACATGGGTTTGGGTGGACTCCGGGAGTTGGTAATGGACAGGAAGGCCTGGCATGCTGTGGTTCATGGGTCACAAAGAGTCGGACACGACTGAACTGAACTGAACTTTCCCACTGAATACATACAAATGGCCAACATTACTATGTGATGTGAAAAGGTCACTAATTATCAGAGAAATGCAAATCAAAACTGTAATGCAATATCACCTCATACCTGTCAAAATGGCTATATTATCAAAAAATCAAGAGCTAAGAAATGCTGGTGAGGATGTGGAGAAAAGAGAACCCTTGTGCACTATAGAAATGTAAATTTTTGCAGCCATTACAGAAAAAATTATGGAGGTTCCCCCAAAAAATTTAAAATAGAACTACTGTATGATCCAGTATTCCCATTTCTGGATGTATATCCAAAGGAGATAAGTATCTCAAAGAGATCTCTGTATTGATATGTTCATTAAAGCATTATTCACAATAGCCAACATATGGAAAAACCTAAGTGTTGATAGAGGAATGGATAAAAAAGATAAGATTACAGTGGAATAATATTCAGTCTTAAAAAGGCAATTCTGTCATTTGTGGCAACACGGTTGAACCTGGAGGACATTATGCTAATAAGTCAGACACAGAAAGATAAATAATTATCTCAATTATATGTGGAATCTAAAAAAGTCAAACTCATAGAACCTAAAGTAAATTGGTGGTTACCAAGGGCTAACGGAGTAGCTCAAATGAACACTAAATGTTGGTCAAAGGCTACAAATTTTCAATTACAAAATCAATAAGTTCCGAGGATCTAATGTACAGCATGGTGACCATGGTTAATATCATACTGTATACTAGAAATTGGCTAAACAAGTAAATTTTCAATTTATCTCACCACACACGAAAAGCATGGTAACTCTGTGAAGTGATGTATATGCTAGCTAACTTCATGGTGGTAATCATTTCACAATTTATACATATATTAAATCATCACATTGTATACCTTAAATATATATAATTTTATGTAATTTATACCTCAATAAAGTGGAAAATTTAAATAATGTGCTTATGATACAAAGCTAATTTAAGTTGAAATCAGATTTTTAACATAGATTTATTTATTTGAAGAATCTGACCTCATTTAATTCACTGCGCTAATACTCAATTTTACCTCATGAAGAGTATAATGGGAAATAACGCTGAGAATACAGCAAGCACTTGTAAAATGACTTCATTTAGAAGTAATGATGATAATATTAATAATAATAATAGTAATTGCTGTTTTCGTTCAGTAGCCCACCAGGCTCCTCTGTCCATGGAGTTTTCCAGGCAAGAATACTGTAGTAGGTTGCGATTTCCTCTTCCAGGAGATCTTC
>NW_011381435.1:6348-7014 GCF_000754665.1 Bison bison bison
AGCCATAATATGTAGTAGAAAATTCCATATGTGCCATAATGAATATATAGATGATGTGCCATGAGAATTCAGAGGAAGGAGAAGTAACCTCCTAGAAGAAGAGAAGTCAAACTTGACCTTGGAGATGATATAATGTGAATATTCATAAGGGAATAAAGTGTATTCCTGCCTGAGCAACCCCTGGAAAATGCATGGAGTCCACAAAGCATTACAAAGTTATATTAATTAAAATAGTATCATACTCCCATAAAAACAGATGTAGATCAATGGAATAAAGAGTTCAGAAATATACCTAAACAGTCAACTAATCTTTGAAAAGGATGCCTAGAATAACAATGTGGAAAGGATAATGTCTTCAGTAAATGGTGCTGGGAAAATCAGATATCCACATACAAAAGAGTAAAATTGTAAAACTTCTAGAAGAAAACAAAAGGGAAAATACTCTTTCACATTGGTCTTGGCAATAATATTTTGGGTACAACACCAAGACAGTCAAAGAAAGCAAAATTAAACAACTGGGAATTTATCAAACTAAAACAGCAAAATGAAAAGCAAACATGTGGAATGGGACAAAATATTTGCAAATTATATATTCAATAAGATGTTAATATCTATAATATATACAGAAGTCCTACAAATTAATAGCAGAAAAAACAAGTTCTGCAG
>NW_011381435.1:7114-8068 GCF_000754665.1 Bison bison bison
ACTCTTAAGAGTCTTCTCCAACACCACAGTTCAAAAGCATCAATTCTTCAGTGCTCAGCTTTCTTTATGCTCTAACTCTCATGTCCATACAGGACTACTGGAAAAGCTACAGCTTTGATTAATACAGACTTCACTGGAAAAGTGATGTCTCTGCTTTATAATATACTGTCTAGGTTTATCATAGTTTCCAAAGAGAAAGTGTCTTTGAATTTTGTGGCTGCAGTCACCATGTGCAGTGATTTTGGAGCCCAAGAAAATTAAAATCTGTCACTGTTTCCATGTTTTCCCCTTCTATTTGCCATGAAGTGATGGGACCAGATGCCAAGATTTAGTTTTTTGAAATATGAGTTTTAAGTCAGCCTTTCACTCTTCTCTTTCACCCTCATCAAGAGGCTTTTTAATTCCTATTCACTTTCTTCCATTAGAGTGGTATCATCTGCATATCTGAAGTTGTTGACATTTCTCCTGGCAATCTTGATTCCAGCTTGTGATCATTGAAACTTCAGTGTTCATAGAAAGTCAATATATCTATCAGGAAAAAATAAGCAAGGAAACAATTTTGATTCCTATGCTTATGAATCACACACAGTGTAAAACATCTATCTCTGAATTTCCAAGTTGATAAGTTACCAACATAGAAAAACCCTTGATATCCCATGGAATTTAGTTCCTCATTGATCCTTTCATGAATGATGAATATTAAATTCCTAGGGCCATTCTGAACCACTTAAACCTGCTTTAGAATGAATTCTGACACCCAATTTAGCTTTAAATAATCCAAGTTTTCAATACCTAATATAAGCAGAGTACTTTCACCACCGATATTTGAAACACACTTTAAAAAGCCTCAGAGTACTGAAATATGCTGTAATAATGTATAGATTGGTAAATTACATTTCCAGTTTGTCCTCAATTTCAAGAAAATACTCAGTCAAATAAACTAGCAAGGAAATA
>NW_011381435.1:8582-10537 GCF_000754665.1 Bison bison bison
ATAGCACAAAGATGACAAATAAGAATTAAAGATTATTCATTGTATAAAGGCAACTAGGACACATTTATATATACCTGGGAAAAGTATAGCCAGGCAACATGGGGTGAAGAGCAAAATGCCCTTTCTAAGAAATCTGTAAGACAACAGGATACAAAAGGGACACCTTACAGGTGTAAGGTTATTTACTTAGGATTCTTCTTGGGGATTACAGGCAAAGTGGAGAAGTTCTCTAATACATCAGATCTCTGAATCTACAAAGTATGTATTTTGATTATCATTGATACAATTTTACCTATGACCATCTTTCTTCCTCCCCTAGATTCTCCAGTAGAAGCCATCCAGTTATTACCATATATTATAGCAACTTTTAACATTTGCATTAGGATCTTTGACATTCTGTATATTTTTTAGAGGAGCCACTGATCAAAACCACTTGCCCTGGCCAGGTACATTAGTAAGCACTTGCATGCATTATCTTTTAACAGGAGGTCCTGGTAAGGAACATTGAACTGACAAGCTACCCACCAATCAGAAGAATTCGGGAAAGGTCAAAAGGAGAGGGGAAATGCCAGTCCATATGCCCTACCAACTTCCCAAAATCCTTCTTATTGGAATCCATCTTGGCAGCAATGCATGCACCACTAGGAAGGACCATAAGTCAGAATGACTGGCCAGAGACAACCTGGAAACTAACCCCATTACCACATGGCCGAGCAATGCTCCTGGGTTCCCTTACCCTAGTGCTCTCTACCCAGGCACCCCTTCCCAATAAAATCTCTTGCTTTGTCAGCATATGTGTCTCCTTGGACAATTCATTTCCAAGTGTTAAATAAGAGCCCACTCTTGAGCCCTGGAAGGCATTCCCCTTCCTGCAATGTTGATCACATGTTGATCACAAATGAAATAGTCTCTGCTCATTTCACTTCAGTAATACTTAGAACCAGCAATGCTGAGCTGTGCCTGCACATTGATATGATCTGCAGAGCTGATAAATGTACCAATGCCAGGGCTTCCCTTGTGGCTCAGTCAGTAAAGAGTCTGCCTGCAATGCAGGAGACCCGGATTCAATTCCTGGGTTAGGAAGATTGCCTGGAGAAGGAAATAGCAACCCACTCCAGTATCCTTGCCTGGGAAATTCCATGAACAGAGGAGCCTGGTGGGCTACAGCCCACTGGGTTGCAAGAGTCGGATACAACTTAGCAACTAAATCACCACAACCTAAGACCACATAGACACACATATCTCTTAGTAATATCTAGACATCTAAACTGCATTTTTTAAAGCTCTCCAGGTGACTCCAAATGTATAGTGAGGCTTGAGAAATACTGATTCTTAGGCCCTAGACCATGAAGAAATTGATTATTGGTAGAAATTTAAAAATCTTTGAGGGCTCTAAGAAATGGGTTTGCAAATTTAATGAATGATATGATTCACACACACAAAATTGATACTACTATGTTTAATGGACATAGATATTTTGGGGGAAATATAAATAAAATTAACCATATTATTTGGGTCATATGAATCTTTCTGTTAAGGATTTTTTTAAATCAACTGATACTAGAATACATTAAAATCACTGAAGGCTAAGATACCTTGAACCTCTAGTTAGGACCCATCTGCTACCCATGGTGGCATTTCCTAAATAGCTTGGTAGTGTAGGGGAGCAAAATCTACCACCGCAAAATGTCTCTTTGGCATGTAGGTTGTTTCAAGCTGAAATAGTTGAGGTCCAAAAAAACCTGGACCTTCCCATTAACTTCCTTAAGAATATGAATGGAGGACCTGTTCAAGGAAGGAGCCATCAAGATAAATAACTATAGTATGGACTAGGTGTGTGCACAGGGAGGAAGCAGCTACATCTATTTGTTAAAATTCCTCTCTGGGTTCCATTGCCTCTGCCTGGCCCAAGCAAACATTTATTTACCAAACATTTGCTTTTCCATCTCCATGTC
>NW_011381435.1:10637-11330 GCF_000754665.1 Bison bison bison
TGATCAAGCATGGTAGCTTTCTTGTGTGGTGAACAGAGCATGGGATTCAAAATCAAGATGATCTGGCTTTAAACCCCAGCTTTGATGTACTAGCTATATGACTTTTGGCAAATTGTTCAAGTTTCTAGGCTTGAGTTAATTCTTCTTCAAAGCAGAGATACAGTTCAAATTTACGAGCAGCTTATGAGTTTATAAAGTACCTAGTGCAATATCTGGCATATCATGAGCATTCAATAAATGGTAGTCATTAATAATTGAATTTTAATACTTCATCATATTATTATCATATGCTCATCTAGAACCTAGAACTGTTTCTTGATGTCCCTTGGTGGAATGCTTAATCTCAATCAATCATTAACAGATCCCTGCTAAACCTGGTAGTCAACCAATTTTCCTAAAGGTACAGGTATGTGAAGCTTATCAGGAAGCAGGGATGGTGTTATGAAGATGGATTTAAAAACATAAGAAGAATCTATAGGATTTAATGAGTTACTGAAAATTAATGGGGAAGAAAAATTAAAGAGCTTTACCAAGGAGGCTAAGGACAGAATGAGTTTACCAGCATGGTTTCATGGGTATAGATACAGTCTGACTTATCAAATTATACATTTTAAGTATGTTCAGTTCATCGTCAATTCTACCTGAAAGAAATAGCTAAAAAATGAGTTGACTTACAAAAAAAAAAAAAAAAAA
>NW_011381435.1:11430-15330 GCF_000754665.1 Bison bison bison
GTTTGCTTTTCTGTCTCCATGTCAATTACCTTCCTCCCCTTCTAAGTCCCAACCACTACCCTCAAAATCCTATTTTGTCTTTGGCTGAAGATGGTATTTAAGAAGAGGGCTTTGGCCATTTGGGGGACTTACTCAGTTCTTCTGGTTCTCTCCCATTTGTACATATTATTAAACTCTGATTTTCTCCTGCAAATCTGTCTCATTTAAATTTAGTTTTTAGACCAGCAAGAAAAACCTAGAAGGGTAGAGGAAACTTATTTTTCCTTGAGAGTTCAAAATACATTTGTAAACACTGCATATAATGTCTCTTCAAAACTTAACCATGCACAATAATACATTAAAAGCTCTAAGCCTCCTTAATTTAAAAAAAAAAAAAAGTTTCTTCAGCATTCTAAAACTTACTGTGCACAGAATCTTTTCCCCATTCCCAAGAACATATATTAATGTCCCAAAAGGCACTGTTTTCCTAAGCTATTTTCAATTCCCAACTGGGATCACTGCAGAAGGAAAGGAATAAAGAAACTCCAGATGTATGCTTTCACAATGAGTGAACTATTGCAGGTGGTACAGTTATATTTACAATGAATAATTATACACTTTCAAACGTGGTTTGCAAGGTCAAAAGGATTGAATCTTGGCTTTTTACTTTGTTTAAATAGATACTGATAATAATAATAACAATAACGATAGCTAAACTGATGCTCAGTCATGTCTGACTCTTTGTGACCCCGTGAACTATACAGTCCATGGAATTCTTCAGGTCAGAATACTGGAGTGGGTAGCCTATCCCTTCTCCAGTGGATCTTCGGACCCAGGAATCGAACTATAGTCTGCTGCATTGTAGGCTGATTCTTTACCAGCTGAGCTGCCAGGGAAACCCATATAATGCTCCAAGCATTATTCTAAAAACATTAGAAAGTATAATAGCTAATGTTGTTATCATTTTACTTATTTTAAGGTTTATGAAACTTGTCCAAGTTCACAAATCTAATAAGCAACAGAAGTGGGTATTTAACTCAAGTCAGTAACTTCAAACTCTAATCTCTGAAAAAAATAAGCTCAGTTACACACATAGACTAGGAAACCAGATTTCAAATTTCTAACTAGTTTAGATCTAGATTTTTCAGTTCAAGAACACAAGTTCAAATCTGATGTAACCTGCAAAGAGATGAAAACTATTTATAAATAGCACTTGATGTCTTGGTAAAATGATTTAAAGAAGCATTTTTCTAACTTGTAGTGAATCTGTATTTACATTAAAACCTAAATGTAATACTATATGCAGAATTAATTTCTGTAGAAAGAACAAAAATAGTGATATTTATACTATTAGTAGCAAATTTCAGATTTTTAAAAAACTTGTACTTTTAGTATATCAGTACTGCCTTCTACTATTATTTATAGTAGGCTTATTTGTATAGAAGAAAAAGGTGAAATTGTCAATTGTCTGACTGCTCCTTAGATCTTCTTACAAAGGATTAGGAGGATCTTGGAAACAGTGATCTAATGAATGATGTGTGTCCTAAAACAGTGAATGACTTGTCAACGATTACACATTGAGTTTTTGGATGAGCTACCCTCAAATTGACAATTATTGACTCCTGCTTCTCTACTCTTATGTCATCTGTACTTTTCCACATCCACTTCATGTATGGAAACCACAACCTTAGTAAGATTGTTGGCTATTAAAACATATTAAATTTGAATGGGGCACCAATTTTAAAAGGAAAATTTGGCCATATTTCTTCTAGATTGTATACTATATTTTCTCTCTAATTAACCTAGAATGAGAACACAGGAGCTGATAAATCCTAGTCACAATTCTATTAATAACTAATCAGGCCTAAATGTAAATTTCTGTGGTCATCCAATATGGCTTCTGCATCAACTTGTGATAGGGTGCTTTCTTCATTTGTTCAGATTTTCTTGGCATTGTCTAAAGATGCTTAAATAACACATTTCAGGAGTTACATTGATTGTAGACAGTGGATTGATGATGATCCAAGAAAATGTTAAAATAAGGCATTTAACTCACCAACTTCCTCTCAAATATAAATAGAATGACAAATTTAAATCAGTAGTGGAAGCTTGAAGGCATATTTCTGGTGGGAGTATAAATAAGTACCGTTTGAAAGGAAAGCTGGAAATTCACTTTGTTTAAAAGCCCCCAAAACAGTAATCATATATCAATTGTACTCTTACTAAGTTATACTAAAAAATAATCCAATAAGGTAAAAAATGGAAACATTTCCATCACAGTTTTGATCTTATATAGCTGGGGCTGACATACAAAATACTTAAATAACAGAAATTTATTTATCACAGCTCTGGAGCTTGGAAACCCAAGATCAAGGTGCCAGCTTATTTGTTTCCCAGTGAGAACCACTTCCTGTCTTGTAGAAGGCCACTTTCTTACCAAGCACTTGCATGGTCTTTCCTAGATGAGTACATGCAGAAAGTGAGAGAGAGAGAGTGAGCCCTCTGGTGGTTCTTCCTCCTTTTGATTGGAGCATTAACCTCATCATATGGCCCCACCCTCAGGAGTTTATCTTACCCTAATTATCTCCCAAAGGCCCACCTCCAAATAGCATCATAGTGGGGGTTAGGGCTTCAATACATATGTGAATTTAGGAAGCACACAATTCAGTCCACAGCAGGTTTATTATATACAAAAAAAACTTGGAAATAAATTCAAATGTTTAACTAATTCTAATTCTATTTTAGAAGGGCAATTACTATTGATAGCAAAAAATGTTCACAAAATTTGGGCTTTGTTTTCATATAAGTATGTTCATTTTTGTATTCTAGTTTCATAAATACATAGTTTGTATTATAATAATCAGAGTTCAAATGTATATTTTATTATATTTTACTAATATTTTTTAGACTTTTACTCTGTCAAGATTCCCCACATCAGTCATATGTTATGAAATAAGGCAGTACAATATAATTTTGTAATATGTTTATTCATATATGTGTTAGGTTAAAAATCAAGATATAGACCAGAATTTGCTGCATGAATCAACCTATGTAAAATATTTATGTACATTCATGTGTATATACTCAGACATTTCTGAAAGTGCATAAAATATAATGCTGAAGGTAGAGTGGGGAATAGGATTGGAATGTTGCATTGCAAAGGAAATGATATTTTTAAGAATTCTTTGAATTGTTTTAAAATTTTACCATAGGAACATGTATTTCCAACTAAAAATGACTGTAAACAATCATATACAAAGACAACCAAGACTTGAGGGACTCTTGCCCAGAAAGTCTCATAGCTTCTTCCTTGACCTCTTTCTGGTTTTTCTCTAATGCCACTTTCTCCATAAGTTCCTCTTTGAGAACTCTATTTAAAACTGAAACTTTCTCCACGTACACTGCCATATTCTCAATCCTCATTCTTGTTTTGATTTGATTTGTTTATGATTATAAACATACTGAAAGACTTCCTTATAGCTCAGATGGTAAAGAATCTGCCTGAAATGCAGGAGACCTGGGTTCAATCCCTGGGTCGGGAAGATCCCCTGGAGAGGGAAATGGTAATTCACTGCAGTATTCTTGCCTGGAGAACCCCATGGACAGAGGAGCCTGTGGGCTACAGTCCATGGGGTTGCAAAGTCAGACACGACTAAGCAACTAATGCACATGTACCCTGCAACCTTGTAAAACTGAAAACTCTATTTTTTACTTCTTTTCAGGTCAGTTCAGTCTCTCAGTCATGTTCAACTCTTTGCGATCGCGTGGACTGCAGCACCCCAGACTTCCCTGTCCATCACTAACTCCTGGAGCTTACTCAAACTCATGCCCATTGAGTCAGTGATGCCATCAAACCATCTCATCCTCTGTCGTCCCCTTCTCCTCCCGCCTTCAATCTTTCCCAGCATCAGGGTCTTTTCC
>NW_011381435.1:15772-16447 GCF_000754665.1 Bison bison bison
TGGCATCTGGTCCCATCACTTCATGGCAAA
Organism: Bison bison bison; assembly: GCF_000754665.1. NCBI lineage: Eukaryota > Metazoa > Chordata > Mammalia > Artiodactyla > Bovidae > Bison > Bison bison. The sequence continues at coordinate 15,803 of NW_011381435.1, forward strand.
TAGATGGGGAAGCAATGGAAACAGTGACAGACTTTATTTATTTCTTTTACTTATTATCTGTCTCCATCCCTTGTTCATATAAATTGACTTTGGTTGGTTTTGTTAATGCTATATCCCCAAAGCCTAAAACAGTGCCTGACACATTTTAGGTGTTTTCCAAATATGTGCTGAATGAATGAAAGAAAATATATTGTATTAGCTATCATGGGTGGCTATCACAAAGAACCACAATCTGAATGGCTTAAACAACAGAAATTTGTTGTCTCATATTTTCGGAGGCTATAAGTCTGAGATCAAAGTTTCTGCAGGGTTGATTCTTTGTGAAGCCTCTGAAGGAAGAATCTGTTCCAGGACTCTTTTCTCGACTTAAAGATGGCTGCCTTATACCCGTGTCTGTTCACATTATCTTCCTTCTATGCCTATCTCTGTGTCCAAATTTCCCCTTTTTAAAAGGACGTAAGCCAAATTTTTGTGATCCACACAGTCAAAGGCTTTGGCATAGTCAATAAAGCAGAAATAGATGTTTTTCTGGAACTCTCTTGCTTTTTCGATGATCCAGTGGATGTTGGCAATTCGATCTCTGGTTCCTCTGCCTTTTCTAAAACCAGCTTGAACATCTGGAAGTTCACGGTTCACGTATTGCTG
>NW_011381435.1:16547-17243 GCF_000754665.1 Bison bison bison
TCATGAAGATCTTTTTTGTACAGTTCTTCTGTGTATTCTTGCCACCTCTTCTTAATATCTTCTGCTTCTGTTAGGTCCATACCATTTCTGTCCTTTATTGAGCCCATCTTTGCATGAAATGTTCCCTTGGTATCTCTAATTTTCTTGAAGAGATCTCTAGTCTTTCCCATTCTGTTGTTTTCCTCTATTTCTTTGCATTGATTGCTGAAGAAGGCTTTCTTATCTCTTCTTGCTATTCTTTGGAACTCTGCATTCAGATGGTTATATCTTTCCTTTGCTCCTTTGCTTTTCACTTCTCATCTTTTCACAGCTATTTGTAAGGCCTCCCCAGACAGCCATGGAGAAATTCTGAAAGAGATGGGAATGCCAGACCACCTGACCTGCCTCTTGAGAAACCTATATGCAGGTCAGGAAGCAACAGTTAGAACTGGATATGGAATGACAGACTGGTTCCAAATAGGAAAAGGAGTACATCACTGGTTCCAAATAGGAAAAGGAGTACATCAAGGCTGTATATTGTCACCCTGCTTTTTTAACTTATATGCAGAGTACATCATGAGAAATGCTGGGCTGGAAGAAGCACAAGCTGGAATCAAGATTGCCAGGAGAAATATCAATAACCCCAGATATGCAGATGACACCACCCTTATGGCAGAAAGTGAAGAGGAACTCAAAAGCCTCTTGATGAAAGTGAAA
>NW_011381435.1:17821-19295 GCF_000754665.1 Bison bison bison
GAATGTTTATACATTTTTTATCAGATGGTATAATAATTTATTTTATTTTTATCAAGTAATACATACTAGGGTAAGAAAATCAAATTAAAACTTTCAATGAATAAAGAGTAAGAGATCCCTTCCCAAGGTTTTGCCCATGCCTCTACTTTACAGAGGCAATTAATTGCAAAATCTTAAAAAGATTTTTTTGGTTACCTCTATATATCAAAATATGATTTAATATTCATTTATATATCAACTTTAAACATCATCCATGAACTTCCTGTTATGAAAAAAGAATTTTAACACATTTATATCCTCTACCTCTTCTTCTGACATATCCCAGTTGAAGTCCCTCTGTTTTAAGTCACCTTAGTGACATCAAATAATGTACTTAAATCTACATTTCTTATTCCACCAAATGCAGTGTATCTTTCTTTCCTATCTGTTTTTCTCTAATAATCACATATGTTTTGCTATCTTAAGCCATAACTAAAGACACTAAGGCAGTTTACTACCCTAACCACTGTGCTTACATTTGTGTAAAGCTTGTGTCCTTTCTACTAAGACTTATAATTGGAGAGTCCCTAGCTGTGAAATATCATGGGCATCTGTGTTTTACTTCCAAGCTTAGCATTTTAGAGGTTACTGAATAATGTAGATCCTTTTTAGTGGTGCCACCTTCTCTGGGGTAGGTCTAGCATTTTGATGTGCCATATGTGATGCTGCTGGAAATTTTTGAGCTTTTCTATTGTACCATCACCACGTCTGTTATCTGCCTTTGGCTAGATTCCTGGAATCTGCCAGCATTTGCTTCATTCTGACCTGGTTGCTCTCTCTAGGTCTGCCACAGTGGTCATTTTGGGCTTCTCATCGCTATTTCTTACAATATGCAATGTTGCATGAATCTGTGTAATCTCCTTGCATGACTGTCTTGTCATATAGAGCACATCTTCTGGCTCCCTCCAAAGAAAGGGTACAGGAGAGGGGCATGATTAAGTCCTTTAAGTTCAGAAACTTTCATTGGATCCCATACTTGAATATTACATTTGATGAGCACAGAAATCTAAGTTGAATTTCATTTTCCCTCAGAACCTCAAAGGCATGAATATCTTTGTATGCTATCATCTAGTATTGCTTGGGAGAAATCTGATAACACGTGATGCCTCTCTTTTGTGATGTTAACTTCTTTTCAGCCTTCTCTTTTTTTTCCCCTACCGATGGAAATTTTACCACAAGGTTTGATGTAGGTCTTTCTTTAATTTGCTGGATATTCAGTTGGCCCTGTTAATCTGGAGACTTAAACCTGAATAAGGAAAATATACGTAAGGGTGTGTGTGTGTGTGTGTGTGTGTGTGTGTACATATGTATATATATATACATACATAATAGTTAGAAATGGACATGGAACAATGGACTGGTTCTAAATTGGGAAAGGAGTACATCAAGGTTGTATATTCTCACTCTGCTTGTTTAATTTATATGTGAAATGCCA
>NW_011381435.1:19395-19720 GCF_000754665.1 Bison bison bison
CTGCCTTTTCTAAAACCAGCTTGAACATCTGGAAGTTCACGGTTCACGTATTGCTGAAGCCTGGCTTGGAGAATTTTAAGCATCACTTTACTACCATTTGAGATGAGTGGAATTGTGCGGTAGTTAGAGCATTCTTTGGCATTGCCTTTCTTTGGGATTGGAATAACATCTGACCTTTTCCAGTTCTGTGGCCACTGCTGAGTTGTCCAAATTTGCTGGCATATTGAGTGCAGCACTTTCACAGCATCATCTTTCAGGATTTGAAATAGCTCAACTGGAATTCCATCACCTCCACTAGCTTTGTTCGTAGTGATGCTTTCTAAGG
>NW_011381435.1:20489-20877 GCF_000754665.1 Bison bison bison
TATTCATGTATGGGTTGGAGAGTTGGACCATAAAGAATGCTGAGCACTCAAGAATTGATGCTTTTGAACTATGGTGTTGGAGAAGACTCTTGAGAGTCCTTTGGACAGGAAGGAGATCAAATCATCCTAAAGGAAATCAACCCTGAATATTCATTGGAAAAATTGATGCTGAAGCTTAAGCGCCAATACTTTGGTCACCTGATGTGAAGAGCTGACTCATTGGAAAAGACCCTGTTGCTGGGAAACACTGAAGGTAGGAGGAGAAGGGGACAACAGAGGATGAGATAGTTGTATGGAATCATCGACTCAATGAACAGGAGTTTGAGCAAGCTCCAGGAGATGGTTAAGGACAGTGAAATCTGGCATGTGGCAGTCCATGAGATTGCAA
>NW_011381435.1:20977-21383 GCF_000754665.1 Bison bison bison
TTTTTTTATATATATATATATTTTTTTTTTTTAAGCTGCACCTCATGGCATGCAGAATCTTAGTTCCTCAACCAGGGATCAAGCCCATGCCCCCTGCATTGGGAGCATCTAGTCTTAATCACTGGACTGTCAGTTAAGTCCCTACTATTATTTCAATATGGTCAATCTACAATCTTCCTCTAGTAGTCTACATTGTTTCTTTTAGTCCTACCATTTCCATTGAAAGCTGACTATCTAGACAATATCCTATATCTGATATGAATCAGGATTCTGATGAAATAGGTTTACATTTCATATAACTGACTTGTTTTCCTTTAACATGGTTTATGATAATTTTTTCAAAAGCAGAGACACTACTTTGCCAACAAAGGTCTGTCTAGTCAAGGCTATGGTTTTTCCAGTGGTC
>NW_011381435.1:21483-23742 GCF_000754665.1 Bison bison bison
AGGGGACGACAGAGGATGAGATGGCTGGATGGCATCACTGACTCGATGGACATGAATTTGGGTGGACTCTGGGAGTTGGTGATGGACAGGGAGGCCTTGCATGCTGCAGTTTATGGGGTCACAAAGAGTCAGACACGACTGAGCGACTGAACTGAACTGATAAGTGACTTAAGTATTCTTTTAAATAATACATGTTTCTTTATATTAGAATCTCTTTCACATGAAAGGAGCATTACACCTCTTAAATCTGAAAACAATTACACTCTTCTCATTCTAGGGTTACACAGAAATTAACAACAGTTTAAAAAAGGAAAACTTGATAAAAACCAAAAAACACCGCTTGTACTTCTTGCCCTCCTCAGAAATACAATTTGCTTTTCTCCTTGTGTAGCACATCTCTGAACTATATTTTAGATCATGGGGTTTTATGTGGCAACAAAATATTCCCTAACATCATTAGAGTGCTAGAGAGAAACATCGACCACACCAATTATAAAAGAAAACAGATCAGTGTTTACATCTATCTAGCAAAACAGTCAAAGAAGAAGCATAATGAGAATTTGTCTAGTAGCATCATTTTTCTTCCAAAGTTGGGGAATATTATTACCCTAGTTACTAATGTTAAGAACTTTGAAGTTGTTCTACAACCCTCTATATGATTTCCCAAGTTAATTTGGAACCAATTCTGCCTCTAAAACCCAATCATACTTTATCTTCTCACATTCTCATGGTAATACTTATATTCAGCCCTCATCATTTCTGTAGTAACTTGACCAGTCACTCCCTAGTCCAATTGCTACCACAGTGGTTTTGCAATAGGGCCTGCTTGCCCACTCCACACTTATATTAAAGACTGAGGTTCATTGAGCAAACACTTATGATGTACTTATTCTGTCCAAGATCTTGAGATGGCTGTTAGTAAATCAAATACAAGGTACACCTTTGTTTAGAGCAGGGATTTAGTCCCAGAAGGAGGCTAACTTACTATTATTGTAAACCCTATGATGCTATCTATATGCTAAGGATACAAGCTAAATAAAATAGCCAAACCTCTAGACTTGCTGCATTATGTAGCTCACAGTGTAAAGGAGAAGACAGACAAGGAAAAGACTACTACAATAGAAGGCAAGGACTATGAAGATAAAGTAAATAAAGGGTGTACTTAAGAGATTACAAGAAGGGGGACTGCCTAGGGCAATAAGGAGATGGAGGAAGATTTCTTTAGGGACATGTTTGAGCTGAGACTGAAAGATAAGGAAGAGTTTGTCAACTGAAGAGAGAGGAAAATGAGCATGCAAGGAAGAGGGGATAACATGTACAAAGACCTTGAGTGGGGAGAGAGGACGGAGTCTTTGAGAACTAGAAAAAAGTCAGCATGGCTTATGGGAAGATATGAAAGGGGTAGTGGAATAAGATGAGGCTAGAGATCTTAGCTATTAAAATATAGAGGATGAACTGTACAAGGAGTCAGAGTGGACTCAGGAAGATGAGACACGAGCTTGTTGCTATGGTCAAGACAGAAGATGAAAGGACAATAACACTAGAGACTGAGGCAGGCAACAAAACCTACAAAATGGTAAGTGGGATAGAGAGGAGGAAACGGAGAAATTCTGTGATCCAGTGAACATGGAAATGCCAAGTGTTCTTCCAGAATGCTGGATCTATTATGGCATGACTAATTGTGTTTCCTCCAAATAGTGGACTGAAGTTTCTGAAATAATCTATGCCCTGGTCAGGATTTGTTTAGAAAATTATTTTGCATGTAAAGACCACTGATGGCTCTTGCTCAGAAAAAAGAAAGCAGAAACTGAAAAATAGAATTTGCATTACTTGTATGTAGAGGATTTACCCAAATGATAATCATATGCTGAGAGTGCCTAGCACAGCACATAAAATATGCTTAAGCATGCTTTTGGAACCAGGTTAAGAGTAATAACCTGGAGAAATACTGAAATGGTGTCATAAGAAACCTTACTCCATTTATGCTGTTTGCCCCACCTCCTGTCTTTCTTTCTGCTCCATGTCTGGGCCAGCTGATAGAGAGAGAGAGCACACTGGTTCTCTCCCTAGCCACAGAGTTAGTCAGGGTCTCCTGCTCCCACTTTTCCTAAAGCCACTCAAGCCATTCTGAGACCTGCTTAGTGCTTGCCTTGCTCTCTTCAGTACCTTGTGAGTAATAACTATCTTCACAAGTTTGTAGTGGCTATGTGACATCAGTAGTCTTGACATCCAAATGGATTTTGATGGGGGTCTGTCTGG
>NW_011381435.1:23842-25129 GCF_000754665.1 Bison bison bison
CAGTGCAGTTTACCTGTTTCTGTAGCAAAGATTATACTAATCTAATTAATGCTTATTGAATGGACCAATTCAGCAATGTACAGATTTATAGTCCACTTCTATAAATTAATGTTCAAAATATTTCACTGAAAACCATTTATCACTAAACATGGACACAGCTGTATGATATAATTGTTTTATTTTCATGGCATTCACTTAAAAAGGGAAACAATGATATATGTCATAAATAGGTAAATATATCTCCTCAAATTAACTTTTCACTAAATTTATTTTGAGATACTGACATCTGAAGTCATCAAATAAAAATAACAAATAAAAATATCTATCTATTGTACTTCATTATCAATCTAAGTTCAATAATTGTAATTTCCTACATGGTTCATTTTGGGCAAAGGCTGACAGAACAAGAGAACACACTGATCATAGCAAACATCCTTTCCCAACAACACAAGAGACGACCCTACACACGGACATCAATAGATGGTCAAAACTGAAATCAGACTGATTATATTTGTTGTAGCCCAAGATGGAGAAGCTATATAGTCAGCAAACCTGGAGTGGACTGTGGCTCAGATCATGAACTGCTTATTACAAAATGCAGAATTAAATTGAAGTACGGAAAACCACTAAGGCATTCAGGTATGATCTAAGTCAAATACTTTATGATTATATAATGGAGGTGACAAATGCAAGGGATTAGATCTGATAGACAGAGTGCCTGAAGAACTATGGATGGAGGTTCATAACAATGTACAGGAGGTAGTGACCAAAACCATCCCACAGGAAAAGAAATTCAAGAAGGCAAAGTGGTTGTCTGAGGAGGCTTTAAAAATATCTGAGAAAAGAAGATAAGAGAAGGCAAGGAAGAAAGAGAAAGATATACCCAGTTGAATGCAGAGATTCAGAGAATAGCAAGGAGAGATAACAAAGCCTTCTTAAGTGAACAATGCAAAGAAATAGAGGAAAACAATAGGATGGGAAAGACTAGAGATCTCTTCAAGAAAACTGGAGACACAAAGGGAATATTTCATGCAAGGATGGGCTCAATAAAGGACAGAAATAGCAGGGATCTAAGAGAAGCAGAAGAGATTAACAAGAGGTGGCAAGAATACACAGAAGAACTATACATAAAAGGTCTTAATGACCTGTACAACCACAATGGTGTGATCACTCGCCTATAGCCAGACATCCTGGAATGTGAAGTCAAGTGGGCCTTAAGAAGCATCACTACGAACAAAGCTAGTGGAGGTGATGGAATTTCAGCTGAGCTATTTCAAATCCTAAAAG
>NW_011381436.1:0-501 GCF_000754665.1 Bison bison bison
AACTAGACTATACAAGAAACCAATTAGTAAAAAGAAGACAAAGTTAATGATAAAAATTATATAAATAATCCAAAATAATGGAGAAAAAAAGGAAACAAAAATCAGATGGAATAAATAGAAAACAAACAGTAAGTTGATAGATATAAATCTAAATATATACAAAATTACATTAAATGAAAATAACTTCAACACTCCAGTGAAAAGGCGGAAATGGTCAAACTGGGTAAGAAAACAATACTGAACCATATTTTTAGCTTGTAAGAAACATGCATTAAATATAAAGAAACAAAGAGATTAAAAGCAAAATAATGGAAAGAATATACCATGGTAAACCTAGTCAACAGGAATCTGGTATGGCTATTAGTGAGGGTTTCACAGGTGGCTCAGTGGTAAAGAATCTGTCTCCCAAGCAGAATATATGGGTTCAGTCCCTGGGTCAGGAAAATCCCCTGGAGAAGGAGATGGCAACCGACTCCAGTATTCTTGCCTGGGAAATCCTAT
>NW_011381437.1:0-531 GCF_000754665.1 Bison bison bison
TCCACTTCTTAATGCGCTGTCTAGGATGGTCATAGCTTTTCTTCCAAGGACCGTGCTGTCAGGAAGCTTGAACTGATCTATCGGGGAAGCCCAACAATGAGAAAAATCACAAGCCAATGAAACGAGGAGCCCAGATGTGGGTGGTCCCGGATTTGGTGAAGTCAGCAGTTCACGTACCTGGAGAGAATGAACAACCTTCCACACGGCACACCCACATGTAAGCCCCTCCCCCAGCGGAACCCCTCATTACGGACGTGATGACTGCATTCCCTGGTCACACGGGGACATGAAAAGGGGCTGGGAGAAGGGGGACGGCTCCTCTGAAATTACCTCAGGAACCCGGAATCAGCGAGAGGCGCTTTGTCCTGCCTTCTGACTAGAACTGGGTCACCAGGACGTAACAATCTCCTCACCATGGTGCTTTCTGAATTCCAGCCTCTTGGAAGAGCTTTGGAATCTGATCCTAAGATAAATGCCCTGCTGAGTCCTTCATCCCTGTCTCTGTATGTTGGTCAAGTCTGTCCAGGCTCC
>NW_011381438.1:0-595 GCF_000754665.1 Bison bison bison
CACAGTGTCCAAGTCATTAGCAGAAACAATTAAGCAGATATAGATGATTATATAGTCCATACATCAATTCATGTGTACCTGTTATGACTGAATCCCTAACTACACATTTCTGTGTTTTTTTGTTTGTTTATTTTTTGGTCATTATTGCTATTGTCATTTTCTCTCTTTATCAAGTAGTCAAGTACCAAGTAGTCAAGTCAAGTGTGAACTTGCCAACTTATTCTACAGGAATTAAATTATGCCCATGGCAGTCTCTGACCCTTGAGACTCACTGAATGTAATTAAGCTTTGAGATTTGAAATCAGACATCGGTACTCTGGGAAAATGTCAGGAACATTCAAAATATAGCTATATATATTCAAGTGCTGACTTTTTGAGCCCAGTTATGCTATTATATTTTATGTGGAATGTTCTGCATTTCTTCATGCTGATGACAATTCATCATTAAGAGAAATTTTCTAGGGGGAAAACAACAACAACAACAAATGTGCTTGATTGCATGTTGGAAGTCAAAGTAATACCAGTTACATGTGTACGTAAGCAACGTCCCATCAAACAGAGTAATTCATGTCCACTAATGTTTCATGTTTTGCTG
>NW_011381439.1:0-671 GCF_000754665.1 Bison bison bison
CCTTTTTCCAGTGCAGTCCTGAGCCCAAGTCTTGGTCCCTGCACAATAGCAGGCTGTATCCTTCCCATGTTCAAACCGTGAGAAACACTCCTGAGCCCACATCTCGGTCACTGCACTGAACTAGGCTGGGTCCAGCAGTTGCTCAAACCCCTGGAAAATACTCATGAGTCCACATCTCGGTCACTGCACTGAACCAGTCTAGGTTCTTCCTTAGTTAGTCCCCCGACACATACCTCTGAACTAACATCTCGGGCCCTGCCCTGAAGCAGGTTGGTCCTTCCCATGTTCAAGCCCTGACAAATGCTCCTGAGCCAACCTCTCGGTCACGGCACTGAACTAGGCTCGGTCCTACACTTGAATCTCATGCCCTGCACAAGATCCAGTCTATGTCTTGCCCTTGTTAGATCCCCCAACACATACACCTGAGCCCACATTTCAGTCCCCGCACTGAAGCAGGTTGAGTCCTGCCTTTTGTTCAAGCCTCCGGCAAACAACCGTGAGCCCACAACTCGCTCCCTGCCCCTGAAATTAGGTCTGTCCTGCCCTTGTTCAATCCCCAGAAAACACTCCTGATCCCTCATCTCACTCCCTGCTCTGAGACCCCGATAAATACTCCTGAACCTACGTCTTAGTTCGTGCACTGAACCAGTCTAGGTCATGCCCTTGTTAGA
>NW_011381440.1:0-538 GCF_000754665.1 Bison bison bison
ATGGGGTCACAGGGACATGATTGAGAGACTAACACCCTTTCAGGTGAGGGCAGCTGGTTTGCTTGTGCCTGATCAGGGAGGGGCACAGGTGAGTGTTGCTTCTGACGAGTGAAAGAGTCTTTGGGCCTAGAAAAGGAACAGCAGTCTCCAAGGCCCTTGCTGAGTCATCTAACTTTGGGGAAAACAAACCAAACTTTAGGTCCCGCCCTGATGCTCCAGGCTGGTTGCATCCACCTGGGACTTATCACCCCTTGTCCAGAGGATTTATCACCCCCTGCCCAAATACAAGTGCCATCTCAACTAAAGAAAACCCAAAACATCCTGCCTGACTAACATTTCCCTTATCACTTCCACAAACCTCCCTTTAAATATGAAGCCTCCCTGATCCCTCTCAGGCTCAGCCTGGTCACTAGGCTGACTGCCACCCCTTCTTGCCTGAATAAAGGTCACCTACTTCTGTTGAGGTTGTCTCTCCTTTTCTGCCTCAGCCCAATCTATACCTTACAACAAGCACTGTCCGAGAGAAAAGGGCAAACAG
>NW_011381441.1:0-803 GCF_000754665.1 Bison bison bison
TGGGAAGGCTAGAGATCACTTCAAGAATATTAGAGATGCCAAAGGAACATTGCATGCAAAGATGGACACAATAAAGGACAGAAATGGTATGGACCTAACAGAAGCAGAAGATTTTAAGAAGTGACAAGAATACACAGAAGAACTATACAAAAAAGATCTTCATGAACCAGATAATCATAATAGCGTGATCACTCACCTAGAGTCAGACATCCTGGAATGCGAAGTCAAGTGGGGTTTAGGAAACATCACTATGAACAAAGCATATGGAGGTGATGGAATTGTAATTGAGCTATTTCAAATCCTAAAAGATGATGCTGTGAAAGTGCTGCACTCAATATGCCAGCAAATTTAGAAAACTCAGCAGTGGCCACAGGACTGGAAAATGTCAGTTTTCATTCCAATCCTAAAGAAAGGCAATGCCAAAGAATGTTCAAACTACCATACATTGTACTCATCTCACATGCTGGCAAAGTAAGGCTTAAAATTCTTCAAGGCAAGCTTCAACAGTATGTGAACTGTGAACTTCCAGATGTTCAAGCTGGATTTAGAAAAGGCAGAGAAATCAGAAATCAAATTGCCAACATCTGTTGGATCATTGGAAAAGCAAGACAGTTCCAAAAAAACATCCACTTCTGCTTTATTGACTACACCAAAGCCTTTGCCTGTGTGGATCACAACAAACTGTAGAAAAATCTTCAACAGATGAGAATACCAGACCACCTGACCTGCCTCCTGAGAAATGTATGCAGGTCAAGAAGCAACAGCTAGTACTGGACATGGAACAACAGACTGGTTCCAAATAG
>NW_011381442.1:0-610 GCF_000754665.1 Bison bison bison
GAACACTGGAGTGGGTTGCCATTTCCTTCTCCATTAGTAGGTAGGGGTGAATCTATCATATTATTACTCAAGAGAAAAGTAACAAAGACACAAGATCATGTTAATACTAAGTATGAGAATGAAGCTCTTTGATCTTGTCTGAGTTCTATTCAAAGTTTTGATTGCTCATTGTTTCCTTCTTTAAAGTGATAAAAATATATCACTGAAATTCAGCACACTGAGAGATGAAAATTTAGAAGCAATCTCTTTGGAGTCCAGTAAAAGACAAAATGGTCCAATATTACCACATTTTATAAACGTTGTTGTATTGCTGTTGTAATTCAGTCGCTAAGTCATGTCCAACTCTTTGTGACCCCCCATGGAGAGTGGTTCACCAGGCTTCCCTGTCCCTCGCTGTCTCCCTGAGTTTGCTCAAACTCTTGTCCATTGAGATGGTGGTCTTATCTAACCATCTCATCCTCTTATCGCCCCTTTCTCCACCTGCCCTCAATCTTTCCCAGCATCAGGGTCTTTTCCAATGAGTCCAGCTCTTTGCATCAGGAGGCCAAAGTATTGGAGCTTTAGCATTAGTCCTTTCAATGAATATTCAGGATTGATTTCCTTTAGGACT
>NW_011381443.1:0-799 GCF_000754665.1 Bison bison bison
ATGACTGAACGACTTCACTTTCACTTTTCCTTTCATGGAGAAGGAAATGGCAACCCACTCTAGTGTTCTTGCCTGGAGAATCCCTAGGACGGGGGAGCCTGGTGGGCTGCTGTCTATGGGGTCGCACAGAGTCAGACAGGACTGAAGCGACTTAGCAGCAGCAGCAGCAACCCAGTGAGAGTTGAAATTCAAAGCCAGGCTTATCTGCTGGATTCGGGCCATGGCTACTGCCTCTAAGGCTTGGTGGGAGGGGTGTGTAACTCTCAGTGGAAGCCCCTAAATGTCAGTCAGGCATTCTTCCATCAGTCCATTTATTCCTCAAGTCATTTATGCATTTACACTTCATCTTTTTTTCAGTCTTCCATCACATGCATTCCCTATACTCAGTGAGAAGCAACTTAGCACTGTGGTTAAGGGGTTGGGTGGGTGGGTGGGTAAGGTAGTCAGGCTCAGAATCCCAGCCCTAGATGGAAATGTTGACTTGGAAGGAGAGCATATAGGGCTGTTCTGAGGATTAAATTAGTTACTATATGTAAAGTGCTTAGAAGAGTGCCTGGCATGGAGTTAGCTTTCTTTAAGTGTTAAATAAATACCTCAATTTAGTTACAAAGCATAAGTTTATGTATGTGCATGTATCTAGAAAGATAGGAAGCATAAGCATTAATGGTGGTAATCTCTGGGTCGAAGGAATTTGTAGTAGTAGTTTAGTCACTAAGTGATGTCCAACTCTTTTGCGACCCCATGGACTGTAGCCCACCATGCTCCTCTGTCCGTGGGATTTCCCAGGTGAAAATACTGG
>NW_011381444.1:0-530 GCF_000754665.1 Bison bison bison
CTAAAATATATGTTATACATATTTTTATATATGTATACAAAGGCTTTTCTACTACACTTGATAAAGGCTTGAGAAAGAACATTAAAAAAAGAGATGGAAAAATTGGAGAATATAAACTAAATGAAATGGGAGCACTGAATATGAAATAGAAAAAGTGAAACAAAATAGAAAAGATAGAAAAAGTGAAATAAAAGTAAAAGATCATATAATCCAGTTGTTTTTAAACATGACTGCTCATGAGAAACATATCTGGAGCTCTGGAGAAAAAAGCAATACCTGAGCATTTGTATTTTTAAAAAACTTTCAAGATAATTCTGGTATGCATCTGGATTTTAAAAAGTGATTATAGGTTTTTTATATTAGATCCTAGTTTTGCTGATATAGAGTTCTATTATTTTTCTCTTGACCAATCATGATACAATGGTATTAAGTGAGTAATCGTTACATAATCACAATAGTAAAAGATGTTTATCAATTTTCACAATCAATAGCCAGACAAAAATAAAAAATAATTACAGTTGCAAACCATA
>NW_011381445.1:0-580 GCF_000754665.1 Bison bison bison
ACATCTGAAGGTCATGGGGAGAGTTTTTCAGGTTACCAGCCTGGCAGTCTTTATCTGGAGATGAGACACTGGGGACTCCCAAGGTGAGATAGAAGATATCCTCCAGGTAGCCAGATGAGATGACTAGCAAGGGATGGTACATAATAATTAGCAAGCTCATTACCACCTGCCATTTCAGAACTGCCTGTCAACCCAGATTCATCTGATGTTCAGTTGCTTTTTGTTGAAATAGAAGGAGAAGGGTTTTGTATATTTTTCTTGAAGGTCCACCTAACATTGTGAGATCAGTGTGTGTGTGTGTGTGTGTGTGTGTGTGTGTGCGCGCGCGCGTGCGCATGCACGTGTGTGTGAATTCCTGATCAACTGAGAGCTGCTCCGGTGGGGGCTGTCTTATTTTTAATTATACTTTGAGTGGAGATTAATCAGTTAAACAGGATTTCCCAGGGCTCTTCTGGAATGTGGAACATTGAAGAAGACAGTGAAGTGGGTCAGGAAGCTCAGCATGAGCCTTTTAAATATTTTATAAGGAAATAGGAAATAGTCTTTAATAGCAACACCTCTACAAGTATTGAATGGGTGA
>NW_011381446.1:0-510 GCF_000754665.1 Bison bison bison
ATTTCCCAACTCTACCAATTGTTCTAGGTAACTTCCTGACACTACTAAATATGGCCAACTATATAGTATTTCCTCCTGCCATACTAGAGGCACTGCAGTAAGTGTAAAGGCAGATAACACACAAAAGTACATTTACAGCTCATGATTCTTTGCTAATTTTCTTTTCAGTTGATGTATCCATAGGTGTGAGTGGGGTATTAAAGTCCCCCATTATAATTGTGGTACTGTTAATTCCCCCTTTCCTACTTCCTTGAATTTGCCTTGCATCTTGAGGTGCTCCTAAATGGCACAATGGTCTAGTTACACCTAATTGTTATATATAGGCATTACACTCATTAGTAACGGAATCACCTTTTTTCCAGTGCAGTCCTGAGCCCACATCTTGGGCCCTGCACAAAAGCAGCCTGTATCCTTCCCATGTTCAAGCCCTGAGAAACATTCCTGAGACCACATCTCGGTCACTGCACTGAACCAGTCTAGGTTCTGCCCTAGTTAGTCCCCTGACACATA
>NW_011381447.1:0-720 GCF_000754665.1 Bison bison bison
AAGAAAATAAGCAATAAGGATAGTATAACTGTAGCTATGTAGAAAATAATTGTAAAATGTATAATAATGAAAAGTATCATTTTATATTAGTATTAAATGTGAACTTAAAATGCTTGAGATTTTAACATATTTTCAATAAAATAATAGTGATCATTAATAAATTTGAAATATACAATCACAATCAACATTTTACTCACTTTCTAAAAGATAAATTATTATATTATAATCAAATACCTCAGAGTAGTTCTTCCCTAATAACTCTCATTGAAAATAAAACCCATGAAATTTTATTAATGCAATATGTTCTATTAGTAGAGAGATCATCATAGTAAAATTATTATCAGTATCAAATATACTATCTTGTACATCAAAAGATTTCTTAAAAACAAATAAAATAAAGTTTCCCTAATGAAATTCTGGAAATTTGCATTTCCTGATTCAGTTTTGCTTCTGGAAAATATTATTAGAAACACATTAGAAACTCTTCAATAATGAAAAGACTGCTGGGGGAGGAGGAGTGTTGTTATGAAAATAGTCTTCTCTTTACATATATTTTTGAATTGGAAAGGAATCAAAATGCAAAAGTTCTAATCAAAATTAGAAAATTAAAATGTATTAGCTAGGAAGAGAATTCTACTGGTCCTCAAATGCTCTGAAGTGAAAGACTTGAATATTTTGATTTTGTTTAATGAGGTTTGCAAGTTTCAGCACAAATCATTG
>NW_011381448.1:0-517 GCF_000754665.1 Bison bison bison
AGAGTGTGACCAGGGTCAGGGCGTCAGGGTGTGACCAGTGTCAGGGCGTCAGGGTGTGACAGGGCGTCAGAGTGTGACCAGGGTCAGGGCCCAGTGTGGGACCAGGGTCAGGGCCCAGAGTGTGACCAGGGTCAGGGCCCAGTGTGGGACCAGGGTCAGGGCCCAGAGTGGGACCAGGGTCAGGGGTCAGTGTGGGACCAGGGTCAGGGCTCAGAGTGAGACCAGGCTCAGGGCTCAGAATGGGACCAGGGTCAGGGCTCAGAGTGGGACCAGGCTCAGGGCTCACAGTGGGACCAGGGTCAGGGCTCAGAGTGGGACCAGGCTCAGGGCTCAGAGTGGGACCAGGCTCAGGGTCAGAGTGGGACTAGGGTCAGGGCTCAGTGTGTGACCGGGGTCAGGGCTCAGAGTGGGACAGGTGTCAGCACTCATTCTGTCATGAGGTCTGGACCCAGCCTGGTCTGGGGGGCAGCACCCTCGGCTGCAGGCCCAGAGGAATCTTTGGTGCCCCTTTGGCTCA
>NW_011381449.1:0-510 GCF_000754665.1 Bison bison bison
ATTGATAAATAGTGTACATACAGAAAAGTGCATGTAACCTAAATGTAAAGCTCACTGAACTTTCAGAACTTGAAACATGCTGTGGCCAATAACCAGATCAATAGAGAGGACTTGGGATTTCCCTAGCAGTCCAGTGGTTAGAACTCCGTGTTTCTACTGCAGGGGGCATGGTTTCAATCCCTGGTCTGGGAACTAGATCCCACAAGCCACATAGCACAAATAAGTAAATAAATCTTTACCCACAACCCCAGAAGCCCCCTCCCCCAAATACTCATTCCAGACACAGCTTCTCCCCCTTGGGGTAACCAATAGCCTGACCCCTAATAGCAGAGATTCCTTTTGCCTGCCTCTGTACTCTATACAGTAGAAACTTATAGCCTGCTCTCTTTTTTCTTGACTTCTCTGAGTCTGCATTCTGTTTGTGAGAGCCTTCCTTATTACTCTGTGTAGTGATACATTGTTTCTTCTCATTGCTGCACAGCAATATAAATACACTAGAATGTGTTTATC
>NW_011381450.1:0-634 GCF_000754665.1 Bison bison bison
AAAAGAGGCAAGAATATACAATGGAGAAAAGACAAACTCTTTAACAAGTGGTGCTGGGAAAACTGGTTAACCACTTGTAAAAGAATTAAACTAGAACACTTTCTAACACCATACACAAAATAAACTCAAAATGGATTAAAGATCTAAAGGTAAGACCAGAAACCATAAAACTCCTAGAGGACAACATAGGAAAATACTTTCCACATAAATCACAGCAGGATACTCTATGACCAACCTCCCAGAATACTGGAAATAAAAGCAAAAATAAACAATTTGGACCTTATTGAAATTAAAAGCTTCTGCACGACAATGAAACTATAAGCAAGGTGAAAAGACAGCCTTCAGATTGGGGGAAAATAATAGCAAATGAAGCAACTGACAAAGGATTAATCTCAAAAATACAGAAGCAACTCCTGCAGCTCAATTCCAAAAAAATAAATGACCCAATCAAGAAATGGGCCAAAGAACTAAACAGACATTTCCCCAAAGAAGACATACTATGGCTAACAAACATGAAAAGATGCTCAAAATCACTCATTATCAGACAAATGCAAATCAAAACCAGAATGAGGTACCATTTCACGCCAGTCAGAATGGCTGCTATTCAAAAGTCTACAAGCAATAAATGCTGGAG
>NW_011381451.1:0-620 GCF_000754665.1 Bison bison bison
ACTGCAGTACGCCAGGTTTCCCTGTCCATCACCAACTCCCAGAGTTGACTCAAACTCATGTCCATTGAGTCCGTGATGCCATCCAACCATCTCATCCTCTGACATCTGCTTCTCCTCCTGCCTTCAATCTTCCCCAGCATCAGTGTCTTTTCTGATGAATCAGTTCTTCACATCAGGTGGCCAAAGAATTGGACTTTCAGCTTCAGCATGAGTCCTTCCAATGAACATTCAGGACTGATTTCCTTTATGATTGACTGGTTGGATCTCCTTGCAGTCCAAGGGACTCTCAAGAATCTTCTCCAATACCACAGTTCAAAAGCATCAGTTCTTTGATGCTCAGCTTCAGTTTCTTAGAAATTAGAAGACAATAATTCTGAGACAAATTAATCTGTATATTTTATCTGAATTTATCTGAATAGTTTGAATCTTTTCTTTCAAAAAGTTCTCAATGCTTTTTGAAACACACTCAAACACTATGTTTTGGACTTCATGCATTCTGTAATAATTGGCACATCCTAGGATTCCTAAAGAATGAGAAAAATAATTTGAGCCAAATATACTCTAATTGGCCTAATTTTGTGACTCATGCATCCATTCTTGGAATATGAGCCCAAATAAAG
>NW_011381452.1:0-694 GCF_000754665.1 Bison bison bison
CCACAGGACTGGAAAAGGTCCGTTTTCATTCCAATCCCAAAGAAAGGCAATGCCAAAGAATGCTCAAACTACTGCACAATTGCACTCATCTCACTAAGCATTAAGAAAATGCAAATCAAAACCATGATGAGTACTTCTCTGATGGTAGAGTGTCAGTGCAGGGGACACAGGCTCAATTCCTGGTCCAGGAAGATTCTACATGCCTTGGATCAAATAAAGCCTGGTGCGCCACAACTACTAAGCCTGCAAACTGCATCTGCTGAAGCCCACATGTAACTACTGAAGCCTGTGCACCTGTGTTCTCCAAGAAACGAAGTCACAATGAGAAGCTCGCACCACAACAAACAGTAGCCTCCACTCACCCCAACTAGAGAAAGCCTACATGCGGCAACGAAGAACCAGCAAAACCAAAAATGATAATAATGTAAGAAGAAAAAAACATGAGATACCACTTCACACTCATTCAGTTCAGTTCAGTTCAGTCACTCAGTCATGTCCAACTCTTTGTGACCCCATGAATCGCAGCACGCCAGGCCTCCCTGTCCCTCACCAACTCCCAGGGTTCACCCAGACTCACGTCCATTGAGTCGGTGATGCCATCCAGCCATCTCATCCTCTGTCATCCCCTTCTCCTCCTGCCCCCAATCCCTCCCAGCCATCCAGAGTCTTTCCAATGAGTCAACTCTTCGCATGA
>NW_011381453.1:0-1691 GCF_000754665.1 Bison bison bison
ATCATGAACTGATCACGTGACTGATCATGCACAGATCACGTGACAAATCATGCACTGATCACGTAATTGATCATGCACTTATCACGTGGCTGATCATGTAATGAACACGTAGCTATCCTTTCCTGGTCACGTGACTGATAATGCACTGATCACGTGGGTATCATGCACTGCTCACGTGGCTGAACAGGCAATGATCACGTAGCTACCATGTACTGGTCACGTGACTAATCATGAACTGATCACGTGGATATCATACACTGATCATGTGCCTGTCATGCACAGATCACGTGACTAATCATGAACTGATCATGTGGCTATAATGCACACACTGATCAAGAGACAGATCATACACTGATCACGTGACTGATCATACACTGATCACGTGACTGATCATGCACTGATCACGTGGCTATCATGCACTGATCACGTGACTGATCATACACTGATCACGTGCCTGGTCACGCACAGATCACGTGACAAATCATGCACTGATCACGTGGCTATCATGCACTGATGACGTGACTGTTCAGGCACTGACCACCTGACTGATTATGCACACATGACGTGGCTATCATGCCCTGCTAACTAGCCTGATCATGAAATGATCACCTAGCTCCCATGTACTGGTCACGAGACTGATCATGCACTGATCACGTAATTGATCATGCACTGATCACGTGGCTGATCATGCACTGATACCGTGACTAGCATGGACTGATCACATGACTATCATGTAGTGATCAAGTGACTTAATGGTGCTGATCATGTGACTGATCATGCGCTGATCTTGTTTGCTCTCATACACTGATCATGTGACTCTGGAGGCAATGAACAAAGAGCTGACTAGGCAGGAATCAGTCAGCAGGCAGTAATCATGGAACTCAGCTGGGAGGAATCATGCTGCTCAGCTGGCAATAATCAAGTAGCTGAGCAGGCAGGAATTACGCAGCACAGCTGGAAATTGTCAAGCAGATGACAGGCAGGAATCGTGAAGCTCAGCTGGCAATTGTCAAGCAGATGAGCAGAGAGTAATCACGCAGCTCAACAGGCCCTGATCACGTGGCTGATCATGCACTGATCACGTGACTGATCATTCACTGATCTCCTGCCTGGTCATGCACAGATCACGTGATTAATCATGAACTGATCACGTGGTTGATCACACACTGATCACGTGACTGATCATGCACTGATCACGTGACTCATCATGCAAAGATCACGTGGCTATCACGCACTGATCACGTGGCTGATCATACACTGATCAGCTGCCTGGTCATGCACAGATCACGTGACTAATCATGAACGGATCACGTGGATATCGGGCACTGATCACGAGGATATCATGCACTGTTCCCGTGGCTGATCATACAACTATCACGTGACTGATCCTGCACTCATCACGTGGCTATCATGCACTGATCACGAGGCTGAACATACACGGCTCACGGAAGTGATCATGCAATGATCATGTGGCTATCATGCACTGCTCATATGGTTGATCATGAAATGATCATGTAGCCACAATGTATTGGTCACATGATTCATCATGCATTTTTCACGTGGCGATCATGCAATGATCACCTGGCTGATCATACCCTGATCACGTGCCTGGTCATGCACAGCTCACGTGACTAATCATGAACTGATCACGTGGATATCATACACTGATCATGTGCCTGTCATGCACAGAT
>NW_011381454.1:0-718 GCF_000754665.1 Bison bison bison
GATACTTTTTTGGGATTTTTTGTTTCAGTTTTTGTGTATTTTGTTCTCCTTAGGGTGCTTTTTGTTGTTAGATATTTACTGAATGTGTACACAGTTTTGCCTTCTACTGAAAACTACCTTCTGATAGGTTCCATTGATTTTATTTGTTCTGAACTCAGTGTCCTTCTTTTCTTGTATAACTAGGAAGAGTAGTGTGTTTTTAAAAATACTGGTAATGTGCCTGGAAAGTCTATAAAATCTCTATAGAGGATTAACTGAAGGTAAGCCAAAGGTCGCCCTTAGTGTTCCTGTTTTAGTCCATTTTATAAAACTACAACTGCAGTGAACTTTGTATACCTCTCCTGTCATCGAAATAAAGTTCTGCTAAGTAACTTTTTTAATGTTTGTGTTATAGGTGAAGGTCAGCCATTTGCTTGAAAGAAGATAAACTGAAACCATCTATGCTGCTCTTATGTTCTGTATTTGACTATTAAAGTTCGGTCAATAAAGTTTCATTTTCTACTTGCACATTTTTTGTTAAATTTATACCTGGGTATTTAATGTTATTGAAAATTCATGGTTTGTGATTTTTATTGTCTAGTTGAGGATGTATGTAGAGATAGAATGTCATATATAGATTTTCTGTCCAACAATTCCTCTAAATATGCATATTAATTCCACAAATTTAGATCTAGATTATTTTTGCTTTTCAAAATATACTATTATATTTGAATATCAA
>NW_011381455.1:0-677 GCF_000754665.1 Bison bison bison
ATAGGTGCATGGGTTTATTTCTGGGCTTTCTATCTTGTTCCATTGGTCTACATTTCTGTTTCTGTGCCAGCACCATACTGTCTTGATGACTGTAGCTTTGTAGTATAACCTGAAGCCAGGAAGATTGATTCCTCCAGCTCCATTTTTCTTTCTCAACACTACTTTGGCTATTCGGGGTCTTTTGTGTTTCCATATGAATTGTAAATTTTTTTTTGCTCTAGTTCTGTGAAAAATACCATTGGTAATTTGATAGGGATTACCTTAAATCTTTAGATTACATTTGGTAGCATAGTCAGTTTCACAATATTGATTCTTCCTCCCAGGAACATGAATTATCTCTCCATCTGTTTATGTCATCTTTGATTTCTTTCATTAGTGTCTCATAATTTTCTGTGCACAGGTCTTTTGACTCCTTAGGTAAGTTTGTTCCTAGATTTTTAATTATTTTTGTTGCAATGGTAAATGGGATTGATTACTTAATTGCTCTTTCTGATTTTTCATTGTTAGTATATAGAATGCAAGTAATTTTTATGTATTGATTTTTTATCTTACAACTTTGCTAAATTCACTCACCAGCCCTAGTAATTTTCTGATACTATCTTTAGGGCTTTCTATGTACAGTATCATGTCATCTGCAAACAGTGAGAGCTTTACTTCTTTTCTGATCTGGATTCCTT
>NW_011381456.1:0-616 GCF_000754665.1 Bison bison bison
GAGTTGAATGTAAGTTCAAAAAAGGGAACTTTCAAAAAGGTAATTCACAAAAAGGGAATGCCCCTGGCCTTTGCCCAAAATGTAAAAAAGGAAAGCATTGGGCAAATCAATCCTGTTCTAAATTTCATAAGGATGGCTCCCTCCTTTGGGGAAACAGCCTCCGGGGCAAGCTCCCAGCCCCATCAAACAAGGGAGCCTATCCTGTTCAGACTTCACAAATATCTTTCCCAATTACTCCTGCCAGCAACAACAACAGTCAGAATTACCATGCCTTGTCATAGAATTATCCCCAGTAACCCAAGGAAACACAGCCCTTGATATAAGTAGTAGTCAGGATATTATTGTTAATCATGGAGAGATACCAACTATTATTTCAACAGGAATATTTGGACTGCTTCCACAGGGGACAGTTGGATTATTGTTAGGAAGATCGGGACTAACTTCCCAGGGAGTTCAGATTCATACTGGAATTACAGACAATGATTATGAAGGAGAATTGAAGGTTATGGTCTCTACCACTCTTCCCTGGAAGGTTTCTAAAGGGGATAGAATTGCTAAGCTTTTAATTCTACCTTATATGTGGGTATAGGACATTCAAACAAAAAATGGGGCTCTG
>NW_011381457.1:0-521 GCF_000754665.1 Bison bison bison
TTTTGCTTTTATTTCCATTACTCTGGGAGGTGGGTCATAGAGGATCCTGCTGTGATTTATATCAGAGAGTGTTTTTTCTATGTTTTCCTCTAGGAGTTTTATAGTTTCTGGTCTTACATTTAGATCTTTAATCAATTTTGAGTTCATTTTTGTGTATGGTGTTAGAAAATGTTCTAGTTTTATTCTTTTACAAGTGGTTGACCAGTTTTCCCAGCACTACTTTTTAAAGAGATTGTGTTTTCTCCATTGTATATTCTTGCTTCCTTTGTCAAAGATAAGGTGTCCATAGGTGAATGGATTTATCTCTGTGCTTTCTATTTTGTTCCATTGAACTATATTTCTGTCTTACTACCAGTTCCATACTTTCTTGATGACTGTAGCTTTGTAGTATAGTCTGAGGTCAGGCAGGTTGATTCCTCCAATTCCATTCTTCTTTGGCTATTTGAGGTTTCTTGTATTTCCACACAAATTGTGAAATTATTTGTTCTAGTTCTCTGAAAAATACTGTTGGTAGCTTGATA
>NW_011381458.1:0-681 GCF_000754665.1 Bison bison bison
ATCTGTCTCGTTTACTTTCAAAGATGTCACGCATATCCACCTGTAATCAGCGTGGCATGTCAAAGCCATCTTCACCTTCAAAGCCTGTAACTCAGTCCCAATATGCATAATTGCTTCTTCTAAGGCGTCTACTCTCATCTCTAATTTCCTATCTATAGCTTCCTGAGTTGCTAGAGTTAAAGAAACATTTTTAGACATGGTATCAACATATTGCGCAGTATGCACTTGTTGAGTCAATGATATTGCTGCTGCAGTAACAGAACTAATTGCGGCTATTAAGGCTGATATTCCCAAAATAAGTAAGACCACAAACCGTCGCGATCGCATTAAATCCTGCAGTTGTTGTAACACAGTAAGACCATAGCTATCATATAGGCACCATAAGATAGGATGGGCATTGTAACACCACAAAGGAGCAAACATTACATTGAGGGTTTAAATAAGATGAAAGCATACATTGTTCACAAGTCACTACGTTAGGTCCACTTGAATAATTCATGCCTACATTAAGTTTGTTGGAGTCATTAGTAAAAAGGAAACATAAGGCGAGTGTGGACAAGCTAAAACAGAATAAGTAGAATTATTTTCTGGTTGGAGTTCACGCTGCAGCTGCCCTGTCAGTCTCGCCGGGATCTCGATGTTTACTTGTCTCCCCTGCCGCAGGCTCCTCTTTTGTGATCG
>NW_011381459.1:0-706 GCF_000754665.1 Bison bison bison
GATGAATTTAACTCAGATGACCATTATATCTACTACTGTGGGCAGGAATCCCTTAGAAGAAATGGAGTAGCCATCATGGTCGACAAAAGAGTGAAATGCAGTACTTGGAGGCAATATCAAAAATGACAGAATGATCTTTGTTCATTTCTAAAGTAAACCATTCAATATCATTGTAATCCAAGCTTATACCCCAACCATTAATGCTGAAGAAGCTGAAGTTGAATGATTCTATGAAGACCTACAAGGCCTTTTAGAACTAACACCCAAAAAAGATGTCCTTTTCATTATAGGGGACTGGGATGCAAAAGTAGGAAGTCAAGAAACACCTGGGGTAAAAGGCAAACTTGGCCTTGGAATATGGAATGAATCAGGGCAAAGGCTAATAGAGTTTTGCCAAGAGAATGCACTGGTCATAGCAAACACCTGCTTCCAATATCACAAGAGAAGACTCTACACATGGACATCACCAGGTGATCAACACCAAAATCAGATTGATTCTATTCTTTGCAGCCAAAGATGGAGAAGCTCTATACAGTTAGCAAAAACAAGACCAGGAGCTGACTGGTATTTCCAAATTCAAACTTAAATTGAAGAAAGTATAGAAAACCACTAAGCCATTCAGGTATGACCTAAATCCAATCCCTTATGATTATACAGTGGAAGTGAGAAATAGATTTAAGGAAATAGATCTGATAGACAGAGTGCC
>NW_011381460.1:0-645 GCF_000754665.1 Bison bison bison
TCTTTTCCATTGAGCCAGTTCTTTGCATCATGTGGCCAAAGTATTGGGGTTTCAGCTTCAGCATCAGTCCTTCCAATGAATATTCAGGACTGATTTCCTTTAGGATGGACTGGCTTGATCTCTTTTCAGTCCAAGGGACTCTCAAGAGTCTTCTCCAACACCTCAGTTCAAAAGCTTCAATTCTTTGGCGCTCAGCTTTCTTTATAGTCCAACTCTCACATCCATACATGACTACTGTGGGGACAGTTTAAACATTCTGGTCAGGGAAAGTTTCTCCGGAGGTAATTTTTGAGTTAAGATCTTTAAGACTAGGAGCCTGCCATGTGATAAACTAGGGGAGACCAAATATGAAGGCCCTATGAAGGGAAGGAAGAGAGAAGCATAAAGGACAGTGTAGCTTTGAGGAGAGTGGTATAAGATTGAGTTGCAAAGGCCAGCAGAGGCCAAATTATGTACAGCCTTATAGGCCATGAAAAAGTTTAGATTCTCAGTGCAATGAGGCATGCTGGGGGCTCTTAGGCAGAGGAATTAATGCTTTGATTCTTTTTTTTTTCTTTTTAAAATTTATTTATTTATTATTTTTTTAAATTTTATTTTATTTTTAAACTTTACAATATTGTATTAGTTTGAATCCGCCACAGGTAT
>NW_011381461.1:0-843 GCF_000754665.1 Bison bison bison
TATGTGTGTGTGTGTGTGTGTGTGTGTGTGTCTTCAGCAAGAAAACCCTGGGTCTCTGACCTGCTCCCTGTCTTCACAACGGATGGCAGGCATGTGTCTGAATTCGTCTGGCACTCGGAGCAGATGAAAACAGCAGCCCCTTCCAGTTCCACCTTGCTTGTGGGCCACCTCGTGCCTTTGCACTGCTCTAGTGAGTGCAACTACAGTGGGTCTGACTGATGGGTATGGGTCTTGGGACTCCCGCTCTCTCAGCTATTTCCTGGGATCATCCATATTTACAACCATAACTGTCTCTGGTAGCTGCTCTGGTGTACTGTCTCTGGTCATTCCTGACATAGAGGCTTTGGGTGCTGCTCCTTCTTAGATGCAAGCCTGAGGGAGACCCCCAAACTCATGGCTGTGACACTTACAGGTGTGGCCCTGCCAGATTCTTCTCAGCTGTGTCTTTGGAGCCTACCTCTCCCCCGGACCACACTTCATTCAAGGGTCTCCCACACCTTCCCTCTTCCCTGGCCCTGTGGCCTCACCTGTTTTAGCAGGATCTTTAGCACAACCATCTTGAAGGTGTTTTTGCCATTCTTTAATTTGGCTATAAAGCTCACAAATTTTAACAGCACAGTAACACAATTTTTCTAATGTGCTCTGTTACAGTTTGGTGAGCTCTCGGTGAGTTTCTTGGTTTCAATTAAAAAGCCCTGCATTACACTTAGGGCTGTAGAATCTTCTGAAACTGAAGGAAAGACTACAAATATTCCAGGCTAAATTGATTATGATACATTTTTCTAAAGACTTAAACAGTTTCTGCTTCCCCACCTCCCAAAAAATTACCCCTAACTCCTTAAG
>NW_011381462.1:0-621 GCF_000754665.1 Bison bison bison
GTTTGGGCAGTATCTAAAAGTCAGCAACAGATGAAAGCTTAGGATTTTGTCAGACATTTTCTGAACATGTGTCTAGTCCTGGTCATGCACCTAGCCATCTACTGGTGTGTACAGGAGCTTTTCAGTGCCCTTATTTTTCCATATATCTCTTTGCCAAGGCTTTTCCTCCCCAGGCTTTTCAATCTGTCTGCTGCTTGCCCCATCTATTATCCCTTTCCTCAGGTGGCTGCGGCTAGTAGATTTATCTTTAAATTCTTTTGACAATGTCAGTAAGGGAACTTCAGCTTTGAACAAGTTCTGAAGTTGAAAAAACAAGCTCCTGAACTCATCCAGGAGGAGCTACCAGGGAGGTCAAAATATACAACCACAATAATTTAGTAACAATGTATGCATTGTCCTTCTGGTACCAGAAAGCCATGCTGTTAATGTGAACTGTCATTCCCAAAGCTTCTGGAAAGCTGGAGAGGGATACTGGAAGGCAGCTTAGTCAAAATGTTATTATACACTCTTACCAAAATTTAGCATTTTTTTAAATTAAGCCTTCCCCCCATTATTGTAAGCTTTTGATTAAATTTTACAGTTTAATAAGTTGGTTATTTATAATTTTTGCCTGCTTAAGCA
>NW_011381463.1:0-743 GCF_000754665.1 Bison bison bison
AATCTGGATTTTGAACTTTACTTGAAAAACAGAAAATGTGGTAAACCTGGCCCACATTACTACAAGGTGGCCATCAGCTGGAGCTGAGTCCAGCTGCCTTTAACAAGGCAAACACTCTTCAGGGCCCACAGGCCCAGCCAACCGCCTCCTAAGCATCTGTTCCCTGATGATCCCCTGTACATATGAGGATTTCAGGTCCTATCCCCAGCATCGCTTCTTCTTCCTTCTCATGGCTTCTGTTGGGAGGTAGTAAGCCAACTGGTTAATCTCTCAACCTTTAAGGTTACGCAGATCTGGGGTCAAAACTGCATTTTATCAAGCTGTATGACCTAGGACAAGTCTCTCAGTTTCTCTGAAGCTCACTTTTCTCGTCTGTAGAATTTGGGCCTATTAATGCCTATCTCTTGGGTTTATTGGTGGGGGAAGAGGGTTGTCACATGAGAAAATGCTTATTAAGAACTCAGCACAGTGTCTGGAACACAGTTCAGTTCAGTCGCTCAGTCGTGTCCGACTCTTTGCAAGCCCATGAACTGCAGCATGCCAGGCTTTCCTGTTCATCACCAACTCCTGGAGTTCACTCAAACTCACCTCCATCAAGTCGGTAATGCCATCCAGCCATCTCATCCTCTGTCATCCCCTCTTCCTCCTGACCCCATCCCTCCCAGTATCAGAGTCTTTTCCAATGGGTCAACTCTTCGCATGAGTTGGCCAAAGTACTGGAGTTTCAGCTTTAGCATCATTCC
>NW_011381464.1:0-763 GCF_000754665.1 Bison bison bison
CTTTAGATCCTGCTCATGAATCTGGTTAATCCACTACATTAATTGCCAACGTGATTTAGTAATAAAATATATAAATAACTTACATTAATTTATTAAAATGTATTATTACTATTTTGTAATTAAATAATATAATTTTAATATTAATAAATGTTTATGAATCTAATAATATATAAATGTATTACATTTATTAAATAATGCTATTATTACATTATTATATTATATATTATATATTAATTATACTTATGTATATACACATACATTATATATGATTAATATTTAATATTAGCTACGAATTACATTATAATTATTTACACTACATAAATAATATTACAAAAATTTATTGTAAATACTTATATTTACAGTATATTACTTTAATTAATTAAAATGTACAGTTATATAAATACATATATTTATTTATGACAATGCGTAAATAATTATAAATTATTAATAAAAACAATTCGTTAATTGTTTATAATTAATATACTTCACCTCAAGATGAAAAAGATTTAAAAGAGGCAGCAGCCCGATACCATTCTAATAAAGATTGGTCTTTTTTAGCTAAAAATGCTCCTAAGAGCTTAAGAGAAACATCCCCAATCAGACCATCCATAAGATTCAGTCACCAAACAGTTAAAAGATCCCCGGAACAGGGAAAGAGAAACATGAGCCAAAAAGGGTTCCTGTAGATGCTTTTGCTCTGTGGAATGTGATTAGAAATGTCCTGGACCCCGTCATGAGGCTGTTAGATAGCCTGTGGGGGAGG
>NW_011381465.1:0-624 GCF_000754665.1 Bison bison bison
AGTTTTTGTCTGTAAACTGTGTTTATATGATGGCTAATGACATGTCCTTATTCCTTTCATTCATAAATACAGAGGCAGAGCTATTATGGCCTCATCTACTCTTGTACAACTCATACATTGTGGACATTAGAATAAGTGTGCAGAATGATAAAGGTGCTCCGGTTGAGGAAGCCTCCTACGGAGCCATGGCTGTACCAGATCTGCAGCCTGCACCTGTGCCCAACAAAGCTTCCAGAAAGTTCTGTTGGTGCTTCTCATGATGTACTCTGCATATAAGTTAAATAAGCAGGGTGACAATATACAGCCTTGATGTACTCCTTTTCCTATTTGGAATCAGTCTGTTGTTCCATGTCCAGTTCTAACTGTTGCTTCCTGACCTGCATACAGATTTCTCAAGAGGCAGGTCAGGTGCTCTGGTATTTGCATCTCTTTCAGAATTGTCCACAGTTCATTGTGATCCACATAGTCAAAGGCTTTGGTATAGTCAATAAAGTAGAAATAGATGTTTTTCTGGAGCTCTCTTGCTTTTTGTATGATCCAAAGGATTTTGGCCATTTGATCTCTGGTTCCTCTGTCTTTTCTAAAACCAGCTTGAACATCTGGAAGTTCACGGTTCACGTATTG
>NW_011381466.1:0-597 GCF_000754665.1 Bison bison bison
TGACTGTGCATGCACTGATCATGTAAATGATCATGCACTTATAAAGTGGCTATCATGCACTGATCATGTGTTCGATCATGCACTTATCATGTGGCTGATCATGCACTGATCATGTAGCTATCATGCACTGATCACGTGACTGGCATGAACTGACCACGTGACTGACCATGCACTGATCATGTGGCTATTATGCACTGATCACGTGGCTGATCATACACTGCTCACGTAATTGATCATGCACTGATCATGTGGCTCTCATGCACTGATCGCCTGGCTTATCATGCACTGATCACGTAGCTATAATGCACTGATCACGTGGCTGATCTTGCACTTATAACATGTCTATCATGCTCTGATCACGTGGCTGATCATGTATTGATCCCGAAGCTATCATGCACTGATAACGTGACTGCGAATGCACTGATCACGTAACTGATCATGCACTGATCACGTGGCTATCATGCACTGATCACGTGAAAGATCATGCACTGATCACGAGACTAATCATGGACTGATCACCTGGCTATCATGCACTGATCACGTAGCTGATCATACACTGATCACGTGACTCATCATGCACTGATCACGTGGATGAAC
>NW_011381467.1:0-693 GCF_000754665.1 Bison bison bison
CCCTAATTTTTAAGATTTCTTTCCTTCTCCTAACCCTGGGGTTCTTCATTTCTTCCTTTTCTAGTTGCTTTAGGTGTAGAGTTAGGTTATTTATTTGACTTTTTTCTTGTTTCTTGAGGTATACCTGTATTGCTATGAACTTTTCCCTTAGCACTGCTTTTACAGTGTCCTATAGGTTTTGGGTTGTTGTGTTTTCATTTTCATTCATTTCTATGCATATTTTGATTTCTTCTGTGATTTGTTGGTTATTCAGCAGCGTGTTGTTCAGCCTCCATATGTTGGAATTTTTAAAAGGTTTTCTCCTGTAATTGACATCTAATCTTACTGCACTGTGGTCAGAAAAGATGCTTGGAATAATTTCAATTTTTTGAATTTACCAAGGCTAGATTTATAGCCCAGGATGTGATCTATCCTGGAGAATGTTCCGTGTGCGCTTGAGAAAAAGGTGAAATTCATTGTTTTGGGATGAAATGCCCTATAGATATCAAATAGGTCTAACTGGTCTATTTTATCATTTAAAGATTGTGTTTCTTTGTTAATTTTCGGTTTAGTTGACCTATCCATAGGTGTGAGTGGGGTATTAAAGCCTCCCACTATTATTGTGTTATTTAATTTCCCCTTTCATACTTGTTAGCATTTGTCTTACATATTGCGATGCTCCTATGTTGGGTGCATATATATTTATAATTGTTA
>NW_011381468.1:0-608 GCF_000754665.1 Bison bison bison
ATCTTTGTATTAGGACTTTTCTATCAATTTCCCAACTCTACCAATTGTTTCTAGGTAACTTCCTGACAGTAGGAAATATGGACAACTATATAGTATCACCTCCTGCCATACTAGAGGCACTACAGTAAGTGTAAAGACAGATAACACACAAAAGTACATTTACAGCTCATGATTCTTTGCTAATTTTCTTTTCAGTTGATGTATCCATAGGTGTGAGTCGGGTATTAAAGACCCCCATTATAATTGTGGTACTGTTAATTCCCCCTTTCCTACTTCCTTGCATTTGCCTTGCATCTTGAGGTGCTCCTAAATGGCACAATGGACTAGTTACACCTAATTGTTATATATAGGCATTACACTCATTAGTAATGGAATCATGTTTTTTTCCAGTGCAGTCCTGAGCCCACATCTTGGTCCCTGCACAAAAGCAGGCTGTATCCTTCCCATGTTCAAGCCCTGAGAAACATTCCTGAGCCCACATCTCGGTTACTGCACTGAACTAGGCTGGGTCCAGCACTTGCTCAACCCCCTGGAAAATACTCATGAGTCCACATCTCGGTCACTGCACTGAACCAGTCTAGGTTCTGCCCTAGTTAGTCCCCTGACAC
>NW_011381469.1:0-562 GCF_000754665.1 Bison bison bison
AAGTGGTCAGGAAGGAAATACAATCTGCTTTGAACTTTGTATGAAAAATAATGTTCAGTTCCATGTTGTTGAACATAGGTCTGTTGTTGCCACATAAATCCTCTACTTCAAATTACTGTCCGAATGCTTTACTAAAACTCTGCTTTTGGCCTTTGTTTTGGAATCTGTTACCTTTGTTGCCATTTCCTGATCGGGGTTCTCTGAAGTTTACTTCCTCCAAACCACAGGACACTATTCCCTAAGGTTGTAAGATCTTTTGGTCAAGGATCACTCAATATTTATACTGAGCACCAAAAACATCCTAACATGGCATAAAATATCTTTCCAGTGCTGCTATCCTTTTATTACACCATGTTTTAATCTCTTAAAATAAAAATAGTAATCTCCAGAGGTCAAGTCCTTTAAGAATCTGTCTATTCTAAAGAAAAATACAACTGCTGATCTACATCATGATTCCTAGATGAGATTTACCCTCAGACCTTAAACCACTGTCCTCTCCCCGCCTCAGTCCATCCATCTCAGGACTGACCCACATATACTCAAAATCAATGCACTGTATGGA
>NW_011381470.1:0-666 GCF_000754665.1 Bison bison bison
CATCACTATTTTGTAAAAGAAATTGCAGTTGATCATTATTAAATGGAATCACTATATTTGCTACTTCCTTTCCAAAAAGTTCCACACTTCTTTTTCTACTTTTATAATTAATTGTGCCACCAAGCTGGGATAAGACAAAACTACTTTTCTTGGGGTCACTAGTAGATGGAGACATTCCAATGGGCCTTCTTGCCACAAGCATCCTTTAGGTGTATGTTCCATGGCGAGAATAATTAAATCCCATTCTCTGGTAATATTAATCCTAATTAGCTGATAATTCAAATCTTCATCCACTTTAAAAAGAGCCGACTCCACCTCACTAGTCAATTTTCTCTTACAACTGAGATCAGGCTCACTCTTTAAGCAATCAAACAGAGGCTTTAAATCTGCAGTAGTCAGTCTTAAATGTGCTAAGTTGCTTCAGTCATGTCCGACTCTGTGCGACCACATAGATGGCAGCCCACAAGGCTCCCCATCCCTGGGATTCTCCAGGCAAGAACACTGGAGTGGGTTGCCATTTCCTTCTCCAACGCATCAAAGTGAAAAGTGAAAGTGAAGTTGCTCAGTCATGTTCGACTCCTAGCGACCCCATGGACTGCAGCCTACCAGGCTCCTCCATCCATGGGATTTTCCAGGCAAGAGTACTGGAGTGGGTTGCCATTGGGC
>NW_011381471.1:0-562 GCF_000754665.1 Bison bison bison
TTGCCTGGATGATTATACTGTTAAATTCCCTGGAAATGTGCCCAGTGACTCCCTCCTCCTGCTTATTAACAACAGGCTGCATACTTCCATCCCAACATAGACTTAAATAACTTCTAAAGTCTTCCTGGGTAACTCTTATGGGAGCTAACTCTTCTCTGTGGGAAGAGTAACTTTATTAAAAGTAAGTACATAGAATTGTGTTGGGAAAATGTTGTTAGTTTTACTTATGATCAGATATATCTATGTATTATGTATATTTATGCTATTAGATGTATTAACAACAAAAGTTTTTCTTTGCATGCACTCTCTACTAGGACCAGCAGCCCAGTGTTGAGCAACCTCAACAAGAGGAACAGCCAGCTGACATTCAGGATATCACACCTAGAAAGGAGGAAGTACATGGAGAGGATCCAGTGAATCGTGATGAAGAAGAGGAGAAGGATCCCTTTGAAGGTAAAGTGTATCTGTGCGTCATGCCTTAAGACATAACCAGTAAGAAGAGGAAAGGAAACATTAGAAAAGGACTTCAGACAGTTCCTAAAAAACTGAGGAGAGTATAGTT
>NW_011381472.1:0-575 GCF_000754665.1 Bison bison bison
AAAGGTTGACCACACTCTTAGTTTATCACCATCCCTTGATTCAGTGCTGTTACACACTTTCATCAATTTTTCAACTACTGCAGGTCATCATACACAGTGAATTATCATGATCCAGTTTCAGCGTTGCAACATGCTTCTTATGCTTCTTTCCCTATACAAGATCAAACACAGACCATCTGAAGTGTGTACGTATAGTGTTTCAGTCGTGAAACACACTTCAAGTGGTTCTTCATTCACTCCATGTCAAATACACCATATAGGTTATTGACATTCATTGTTTCAATGCTGTGACACATTTCAATGCCTGCTTCACTAAGTCCCAGTCAAACACATCCAGTGTTTTGCCACTATCTAGGGTTTAGAAACTCAGGAGGACTTGAAGCATGTAACAGATCTGAAACCCTATAAGACTGAAACACTATACGTACACACTATACGTACACACTATACGTACATACTTCAGATGGTCTGTGTTTGATCTTGTATAGGGAAAGAAGCATAAGAAGCATAGTTGCAACGCTGAAACTGGATCATGATAATTCACTGTGTATGATGACCTGCAGTAGTTGAAAAAT
>NW_011381473.1:0-509 GCF_000754665.1 Bison bison bison
CAGAAGAAGAAATATCTAAATATAGTTAGGCAAATACTGACAAAGAAGAGTGAAATGTCCCTAGCCTTATCAGATATTAAAATATAGTATAAAGACTGCAATTAAAACAGTGGGTGATTTTTGTCAGAAGAGTCAGACAGACCATTGTAACACAATAGAAAGTCTAGAAATAGACACAATAGCATGTATGAATTCAAAATCTGCTAAAAGCAGGATCTAAAAATCGATGGAATGGGGTGTGCATTTTAGTAAATGGTATCACATAACTAAGGACTTCCCTGGTGGCTCAGATGGCAAAGAATTTGCCAGCAATTTGGGAGGCCTGGGTTCAATCCCTGAGTCAGGACGATCCCCTGGAGGCAGGCATGGCAACCCACTCCAGTATTCTTGCCTGGAGAATCCCCATGGACAGAGGAGACTGGTGGACTACAGCCCATGAGGTCACAAAGAGTCAGACACAACTGAGCTACTTAGCACAGCACAGTACATTATATAACTCAATGTAGAAA
>NW_011381474.1:0-860 GCF_000754665.1 Bison bison bison
ATTTCTTCCTGATTTTTGGTAATTTTTCTTTTTTCGGGGGAGGGTAATTTGTATGTTTTTTTTTAATTATTCTTGTTTTTTTCACAATTCTCTTCTATTGGGTTTTTCATCTTTTCTTATTTTAACTTCGGACTCTGCATAAATGAGGTAAATGAGTCATTTGTCAGCTGTCTTCCAAATATTTCTCAATTGTCATTTTATAATTCCGTGTTTATTTTCTATTCAGTCATGCAGGAGTTTTACTACAAAAAAAGTTATGTAAATTTTCCCTTTTAAGCTTCTGGACAAAGAACATGTAAAATAAGAAATTTTAAAGGTGGCCCAAAACTCTAGGAAGCTAGAGGGTGTGGTTAAAAGAATCGGGAGAGGTCAACGCTCTCTGACTTGCTCCCCATACTCCCCTAGAGGTGTCAGGATGAGGCTTTGTGAGGTCAAGGCTCACCAGGGCCTCCGATTAGCTGTGCAAGTGGCTTGCTGACCTCATAAAGTGTAAGGGTGTGGCCACCTGGGGAAGGGTATATATAGGGGTACTCAGGGGCTCTGAAGTAGACCACTGCGAGTCTTCAAAATTACTAAGGTGACTGGGAAGGCTCTAGAGCACTGGAGTTTCAGTTTTAGCATCATTCTTGGAACAGCTCACTCTAGATACCCAGGAGGAAAAGATGAAGATCTCCCATCAACTGAGGTCCAAAGGATGTGTCAAGGTGAGCTGAACCCACCTAAGCTCCTCTTGTCTTTCTCTGACTTATTTAGTATGATCATCTCTAGGTCCATCCATGTTGGAAAAAATAGCATTATTTTGTTCTTTCTTATGGATAATATTCCATTGTATGCATAATATATCTGTCTTTATCCACTCA
>NW_011381475.1:0-541 GCF_000754665.1 Bison bison bison
TGCTTCTCCTGAACTTATTTGATGGTGGGGTTTTTTTTTTTTTTTTGGTCTAATTTCGAGAATCATAAACCACATAGAATTCTCCCACAAACGTTCTTTGGAAAACCTGGCACTTGGCCTAGCTGCCTCCTGATTACAATCCTGTCTGGGAGAATAGCACACACCCTTGGATAGCTTCTGGTGGTCAGTATGGTTTCCTTGTTTTTCTTCCCCTTTCATGGACCCAGGCATAATCATCAGCTTTGTCTTACAGAATTCCCCTTATTCATTGAAGACCCCAGACAGGAGTACATGCTTATAGGATTATACTGGAAGGGTGGTGGTGGAAGGGGCCCTTCTAGAGCAGTCTTCCAGGGACTCCTCTACCTCCTCTATGCCCCTTCGTCATGTTTAGTCCACAGACCTCAGGCTGTAGAACCTCTGTTTCAGCGGATGCCAAAAAGCATGCTGCAGCAGAGTGAGCCTGAAGAGGTGTCTGTGTTCCATGCTCGTGTCTCATGCTCTGAGCGGGGAGAACTAAACAATTAGATGTGCTCATCTC
>NW_011381476.1:0-715 GCF_000754665.1 Bison bison bison
GATTAAACTTAAAAGCTTTTTCACATCAAAGGAAACTCTAAGCAATGTGGAAAAAAAAAAAAAAAACAAAACCTCAGAATGGGAAAAAAAACAATAGCAAATGAAACAACTGACAAAGGATTAATTTCCAAAATATACAAGCAGCTCATGCAACTCAATACCAGAAAAATAAACAACCTAATCAAAAAGTGGGGAAAAGGCCTAAACCTAAAGACTATTCTTCTCCAAAGAATACATACAGATGGCTAACAAACACATGAAAAGATGCTCAACGTTGCTCATTATACAGTTCAGTTCAGTTCAGTCACTCAGTCGTGTCCGACTCTTTGCAAACCCATGAATCGCAGCACGCCAGGCCTCCCTGTCCATCACCAACTCCCAGAGTTCACTCAGACTCATGTCCATTGAGTCAGTGATGCCATCCAGCCATCCCATCCTCTGTCATCCCCTTCTCCTCCTGCCCTCAACCCCTCCCAGCATCAGAGTCTTTTCCAATGAGTCAACTCTTCTCATGAGGTGGCCAAAGTACTGGAGCTTCAGCTTCAGCATCATTCCTTCCAAAGAAATCCCAGGCTGATTTTCAGAATGGACTGTTGGATCTCCTTGCAGTCCAAGGGACTCTCAAGAGTCTTCTCCAACACCACAGTTAAAAAAGCATCACTTCTTTAGGCGCTCAGCCTTCTTCACAGTCCAACTCTCACATCCATACATGACC
>NW_011381477.1:0-617 GCF_000754665.1 Bison bison bison
GCCTGTGCACTGCAACGAAGAGTAGCCCTCACTCACTGCAACTAGAGAAAAGCCTGTGTGCAGCCACAAAGACCCAGTCCAACCAAGAAAATTTTAAAAAGCCAAAACAAAACAAAGCACGCATTCTCGTCATGAACAAAGAGAATACCACTCAGAACACGATATAAGATTCTGTCAGATAGTCGGTGGAAATTTGCTCTATGATGCAGGAAGCTCAAGCCCAGTGCTCTGTGAAAACCTAGAAGGGTGAGATGGGGTAGGAGGTGGCAGAGCGGTTCAAGAGGGAGTGGATATATGTATGCCTACGGTTGATTCATGTTGACATGTGGCCGAAACCAACGCAACATTGTAAAGCAATTATCCTCCAATTAAAAATAAATTTATTTAAATTTTAAAAAAAGGGTGTTGGGTTAGTATACTTTGTCATTAAGACCTTCCCTACCCACCCATGTACTTAAAAACTCTGACAAAGCTTGGTATGTGTGGGCGGGGGTGAGGAGGAATCTCTTGTAGTTATTGCTTCAAAGGAAAGATAGAAATTTGTGATAAAATGTTAACTTATAATTTAGTGTTTCTACACAAGAAGACGGAGAAGGCAATGGCACCCCACTCCAGTA
>NW_011381478.1:0-626 GCF_000754665.1 Bison bison bison
GAAAAGGCCTTTTGTCTCCCCTCTGAGGAGCGGATCCTCAAGATGGTGGAGATAATGTAGAGGTAGGAAAGGATGATACCTAGGAAAGGAGCCCATCCAATGAAGACCCCAATGATAAGTAACACCAACTCATTGACAGAAGTGTCCCCACAAGACAAGATCAGCAAAGGGGGGATGTCACAGAAGAAATAATTAATCTCGTTGTTGCCACAGAAAGGCAGGCGGAATGTCAGTACTGTGTGCACCACTGAGTTGAGGAAACCACCAGTCCAGCAGGAGGCTGCTAACTGGCTGTATAGGACCTTGTTCATAATAACCGAATACCTTAA
Organism: Bison bison bison; assembly: GCF_000754665.1. Classification (NCBI taxonomy): domain Eukaryota; kingdom Metazoa; phylum Chordata; class Mammalia; order Artiodactyla; family Bovidae; genus Bison; species Bison bison. The sequence goes on from NW_011381478.1 coordinate 330, forward strand.
AGGTTTGCAGATTGCGATGTAGCGATCATATGCCATGGCTGCCAGGAGGAGACATTCTACCCCCACAAAGAAAAGGAATGCAAAAAGTTGAGCCACACAGCCCCCATAAGAAATACTTTTCTTCTTTGATAGGAGATGCACCATCATCTGGGGGACATTAGTGGTGGTATAACAGATATCAAGAAAGGCCAGATTCCTTAAAAAAAAATACATGGGGGTATAGAGTTGTATATCGACCAATGTTACCAAAATAATGAAAATTATTTCCTCCCAGGGTACAGAGATAGATCATAAGAA
>NW_011381479.1:0-652 GCF_000754665.1 Bison bison bison
GCTTTTTGCCAGCCTTGCAAAGATATTCCTAGATTCTAGAGTTGTTGTCCATGAAGGATTAGGCTTTGGGAATATGTCAGTATGACTGGTACCTTACTGGCTTCAGCTCAGATATTGCCTTTCCATTCATACTAGGACAAAGGACATTTTGGTGAAGGGCAAGGGTCTTCTTTCCAAACTGCCAAGGGCTACAGCAATGAGACCTGTGTCAGAGGTAAGGGAAGAGTAAGAGGATGGTTTCCCAAGCAGGTGCATGGTCACGCATTTCAACACCCCACAGAGAAAATCAGGCTCCCTGTGCCCTTATGTTGAATATGTACTTATCACACAGAGGTGTCTCCGTAGGAACCAAGAATTTTCCTGACAGACCAAAGTTAACTAGAGCTTTAGTACAGAACATAGAACTATCAATGTGGATTTGCATTCCCATGTGATTTGGGTCTCCGAGCTCCACCTCAGCTCTGGGGAAACAGCCCCTGAGAAAGATCTCCAGGAACCGCTTTTACCCAGGTTGGGAAAGGCAGTTAATAGGAGGGAAATCAAATGAGCCTCCTCCACGGAAAAAGAGTACTTACTGCCCCTGGAGGAGCAGGCTGCGCGAGGGAGGGAGACGTGACTGGTGCCTGACTGGTGCCTCAGCTCAGCTCTCGCC
>NW_011381480.1:0-813 GCF_000754665.1 Bison bison bison
ATACTCCAGCTTCATCCTCCAGTGGGACTCAGAATAGGAAGTGTTTAGCTGCACTGAGTCAACTGGACTTCAGGAGCTGGTGAGCCATGGGGTTTGGAATGCTTCATTTTGTTCTCTACAGCCATGAGTGTGCAAAATTGCTCTGTAAAGGCCTAGAGAGTAAACGGGCATTAAGCGCCAATGCAGTCTCTGCCATTAGCAGAGTGAAATAGCCTCGGGTACCCACTCCAGTGTTCTTGCCGGGAGAATCCCAGGGACAGGGGAACCTGGTGGGCTGCTGTCTATGGGGCCACACAGAGTCGGACACGACTGAAGTGACTTAGCAGCAGCAACAGCAGCAAATGATCACGGCTGTGTTCCAATAAAACTTTATTTGTGACACTGAAATTTAGATATCATATAATTTTCACATATCACAAAATATTCCTTTGTTTGCCCTCAAATTAAAAAAATGTAAAAATATTAAATATATTTTTAAAAATTAAAAAAAAAAAACCTAAAACCTAAAAATCATTCTTAGCTTGCTGGTTGGGAGAAAAAGCAAACAGGAAGCAAGCCAATTTGTAAATTCCTGTTTAAACCATTTGCCTATATAATGTAGCTAGCATCCCATTAGTGACTTGTGACATGAATTTAGTAGGCTGGATTCTGCTTATGAAAAACAGAAATTTCCATTAAATCTAAGGTGACATCAGCTGTAAAATACAGCATTATTCCTTTTCTTTTTTTTGTGTGCCACACCCAGTGGCATGTGGGATCATAGGTCTCTGACAGGGATTGAAGCCATGACCCTGGCCTGGAAGTGAGGAGTCT
>NW_011381481.1:0-368 GCF_000754665.1 Bison bison bison
AGCCTGGTGGGTACAGTTCATGGGGTCACAAAGAGTCAGACACGACTGAGAAAGCACTCACTCACTCACTCACATATATGTAGAGATGAATATATGTTCAATGTATCCAGTCATTTTGGAAAAGGCAAGCTAACAAAAATTCTTTCCAATGAAGCTTTGAATCTTTTCCCAGTAATATTTTTTTTTTTTTTGGTGACAGTTTTTTGAGATAGAATTTACATACCATGCAATTCACTCATTTAAAGTGTACAGTTCAATTGTTCAGTTGCTCAGTCATGTCCAGCTCTTCACAACCCCATGGACTGCAGCATGCCAGGCTTCTCTGTTCCTTACTGTCTCCTGGAGCTTGCTCAGACTCATGTCCATTG
>NW_011381481.1:4396-5272 GCF_000754665.1 Bison bison bison
TTTTTATAGAGACTTGTATATAAAAGGCTTCCCTGGTGGCTCAGTGGCAAAGAAACCGCCTGCCAATACAGGAGATGCAGGTTCGATTCCTTGGCTGGGAAGATCCCCTGGAGAAGGAAATGGCAACCTACTCCAGTAGTGTTGCCTGGGAAATCCCGTGGACAGAAGAGCCTGGCAGGCTACAGTCCACAGGGTTGCAAAGAGTTGGATTCGACTTAGCCACTAAACCACCACCACTATAGCCGATTAACCATGTTGTGATGAGGGACTCAGCCGTACATACACATGTATCCATTCTCTCCCTAACTTCCCTCCCATCCAGGCTGCCACATAACACAGAACAGAGCTCTATGTGCTATACAGTAGGTCCTCATTGGTTATCCATTTTAAATATAGCAGCGTGTGCATGTCCCTAACTAGCTTTTCCCCCTGTCTACCTTCCCCCTAGCAGCCATAAGTTCATTCTCTAAGTCTGTGAGTCTCTTTCTGTTTTGTAAGTAAGTTCATTTGTATCATATTTTTCTTAAGATTCCACATATAAGGAATGTCATACAGTAGTTCCCCTCTGTCTGACTTATTTCACTCACTTTGGCAATCTCTAGCATTCTCTAAGCCAAGAAATTTTGCAACACAGAGCACAAAGTACAAGTTTTAGAGTCCCCGGATTTCCCAGGTGGCTCAGTGGTAAAGAATCTGCCTGCCAATGCTGGAGACGCAGGTTGAATTCCTGGGAAGATCCCCTGAAGGAGGAAATGACAACCCACTTCAGTATTCTCACCTGGGAAATCCCATGGACAGAGGAGCCTGGTGGGCTACAGTCCATGGGGTCACAAATAGTCAGACAAGACTCAGCAACTAAATAACAACAGCAGCTAT
>NW_011381481.1:9521-9938 GCF_000754665.1 Bison bison bison
GGACCAGATGCCATGATCTGAGTTTTTCTGAATGTTATGTTTTTAGCCAGCTTTTTAACTCTCCTCTTTCACTTTCATCAAGAGGCTCTTTAGTTCCTCTTCACTTTCTGCCATAAGGATGGTGTCATCTTCATATCTGAGGTTATTGATATTTCTCCCAGCAATCTTGATTCCAGCTTGTGCTTCATCCAGCCCAGCGTTTTACATGATGTATTCTGCATTGAAGTAAATAAGCAGGGTGACAATATACAGCCTTGACATACTCCTTTCCCAATTTGGAACCAGTCCATTGTTCCATGTCCATTTTACTAAAGATCTTTTCAGGATATGTATGTGAGTGAGAGTACGTATTAATGTGGTAGACAGGCATGGATTTATCAATGTGCTTTGTGAGATGATCTCAGATCTGTCGCTAGC
>NW_011381482.1:0-580 GCF_000754665.1 Bison bison bison
TGTTCTCTATGTCTGCATCTCCACTGCTGCCCTGCAAATAGGTTCATCAGTACCATCTTTCTGAAATCCATGTATATGTGTTAATATACAATACTGGCTTTCCTCTTTCTGACTTAATTCACTCTGCATAAAAAATCAGGACTAAAATGACCACATCAGCCAACAATCCCATTACTGGGCATATTCCCTGAGGAAACAGTAACTTAAAAAACACTTGTACTCCAATGTTCGCTGCAGCACTCTTTACAATAGCCAGTACACAGAAGCAACCAAGGTCTACATTTGACTTATGACAGGGTCTAAAATTTCTCAATCTGCTGACCACACCCCTCGGACCAGGGCGGAGTGGTCTGAGGGGAGTTGCTTTTCCCCTTTAGCCCGCAGTGGGAACTGCCATGTATTCTTGAGGTCTCAAAGGGATGATGACAGGGAGGATGTGGTCTGAATGATGTGGTGTGGAACATCCCCACAGCCCCAGAGGTTCTCACCATCCCACAAGGGAACCTGAAACTCTCCCTTCCCAACCTGACGCTCCCCACTTTGACCTGGTCTCTCACTTCCCTGAGATGATCTGGGAAAT
>NW_011381483.1:0-511 GCF_000754665.1 Bison bison bison
CATATGGCCCACTGCACCCTCCAAAAGGCAAAGAATTCAGGGCATGCGTATCTTCCTGCCAGTCAGCCCAATCAAAGTCCAGCCTCCCCTGGAGACTGCAAGATGGAACCTGGTCATCCTCAGGTACCAGGAACCAGGGGTCACTCCCACAGAAACGGGATTCCTTTCCTGGCCAGATTATCCTCAAATCTACAGCCTGCAGTGCCCTGGGTACTGACCACACCCTAGAGAAAGCTCTCATAATGCAGGGCTTGGTCCAAATTGAATTCATTATGCAACAAAGGGCGACTCACCTAAATCTGAAGCCTCCAGGGCCTCGGCTCACAGGGACAATGAGCATCCAGCAAGACCCACAGGAAGAAGGCGGGCAACACGACCAAGGGCTCACAGATCACCAGGGATGCTTTCAGGAAGACTTCAGAAGACCTGCCAGGGAAGACCGTGGATGTGCCAGGTCTCTGCCATAGTGCCATGGGAGCTGTTGTCTCCTACACTGAGGCAGCCTTGGTAT
>NW_011381484.1:0-524 GCF_000754665.1 Bison bison bison
GCTGGTCAGATCACCGATGAACAATTTGAAGATGACTGTCAGAGCTAACTGTGCTATTTCTGCATGGAGCCCCCTCCCTCAGCCTATAAAAGCTCTTGCCCATTGGTTGTTACTGAGGGGAGTCAGTCTTTGGACTGGAGTCCCCCATCACTCCCAGGGTTGCTGGCATCCAAAATAAAGCAAACTTTCCTTTCGACCAACTTTGACTCTTTAACGGTATTTGAGCAGGGAGCAACCAGACCCCCTGCTTTTGGTGACAATGAGTCTTTTGGGGGTTAAAATATAGTCCAAGGCTGTTTCAACCCAGAAGTCCCTTTGAGTCCATGGTTCTTTAAAAGTTTCTCTTGACACTTTCCTCCCTCTCTTGACACTTTGCCTAAGGGTGTGACAAAGTGGCCTGACGTTCCTCTTCCCCCTCTTTTTTTTTTTAATTAGATTTTTTTAAACTGCTTTGTTGGTACACAAAAAATTGCACAGATTGCTGCTGCTGCTGCTAAGTCACGTCAGTTGTGTCCGACTCTGTG
>NW_011381485.1:0-648 GCF_000754665.1 Bison bison bison
TTCTTGACACTTTCTTGGAGAAATGAACTCAGTATTAAATGACACAGGAAAAGTAGATCTGGTATATTCAGTCATTCAATCAACAATTTTTATTAACCACCAGTCATGGGAGGAAATGTTTTCTTAAGACCACATTATTGATTATCTGAGTCCCTGTAGATATATATGCCTGTGGAGGAAAATATACGCTATCATAACATCAAAACAATTACTTATAAGCCAGCCATAAATAATATTAAATCATCTCTTACACCTCTCTCCTTTCAGGCATCCCTTGACATTTTGCAGCACATGACCTATGTGGCTATGTGAAGTGAGCCTTCTTTCCTAAGACTAGTATTGATCATCTCCTGTTCTTTAACACTTTAAGCTCTACAAATACAAATCACTTGCAGATTGAAATGTAAACTTACATAAGATATAGAATTTCTAGAAGTAGAACAAAGTGATGTTGGAGACTATTCTAATATTACATAAAGCCACTGATAATTAAAGGGTAAGCCCAATTAAAAACCAGCTAACAAAATCAACAAGGATCATTAACACAACAAATACCTGAAGAGAGAATTCTGTTCAAATAAGTGCATTGTAGATTAAGAAAGGCTGCTGGAAAAACCGAAGATCTTTAAATGTTAATTTTTAAAAACT
>NW_011381486.1:0-648 GCF_000754665.1 Bison bison bison
AAAAAAAAAAAAAAAAAGTCAATCAATGATGACCAATGCATGCACTGAGATTAAAAGCACTCTGAAGGGAACCAATAGTAGAATAACTAAGGCAGAAGATAGGATAAGTGAGGTGGAAAATAGAATGGTGGAAATAAATGAAGCAGGGAGGACAAAAGAGAAAAGAATAAAAAGAAATGAGGACAACCTCAGAGACTTCTGGGACAATGTTAAATGCCACAATATGTGAATCATAGGTATCCCTGAAGAAGAAGACAAAAAGAAAGGGCATGAGAAAATACTTGAGGAGATAATAGTTGAAAACTTCCCTAAAATGGGGAAGGAAAGAGCCACCCAAGTCCAAGAAACCCAGAGAGTCCAAAACAATATAAACCCAAAGAGAAACATGACAAGACACACATTAATCAAACTCACAAAAATTGAACACAAAGAACAAATATTAAACAGCAAGAGAAAAGCAATAAATAACACACGAGGGGCTATTCATAAGGATAACAACTGATCTTCCTATAGAAACTCTTGAGGCCAGAAGGGAATGGTAGGACATATTTAAAGTGATGAAAAAGAAAAACTTACAACCAAAATTACTCTACCCAGCAGAGATCTCTTTCAGACAAAGGAAAAATCAAGAGTTTTATAGACAAGCAA
>NW_011381487.1:0-679 GCF_000754665.1 Bison bison bison
TTGGCTTTATTTCCTTATCCAGTGTCCTGAAAGGGTTTCAGATCAGATCAGATCAGATCAGTCGTTCAGTCGTGTCCGACTCTTTGCGACCCCAGGAATCGCAGCCCGCCAGGCCTCCCTGTCCATCACCAACTCCCGGAGTTCACTGAGACTCACGTCCATCCAGTCAGTGATGGAGAGGGTTTAGTAGGCTCATAGAAACAAGGCTGAATTGTGAACCAGTTGTCTATACATCAGACCACCATGAGGTGGCAGTAAAGTCAGGCGGATTTCTTCTTTTCTCTGCCGCTTTGCCAGTCCTGCCTCTGGTCCTCCGGTCAAAGAACATTATTCACGCTTCATTTCTTTGTTTCCGTTTTCCTCCACTCGATTTCGCTCTATAAACCTCTACATTGGCTTTCTTTGTTCTCCTCACCTTTAATGAGTGTTTGTCTTTCCCTGCTACTCTAAGGATTATACTGTATCCTAAACCTTTGTTTTAAAATCAGAAACCATTTTTTAATTCAGTTCAGTTCAGTCACTTGGTCGTGTCCAGCTCCTTGCGACCCCTTGGACTGCAGCACGCCGGGCCTACCTATCCATCGCCAACTCTCGGAGTTTACTCAGACTCATGTCCATTGAGTCGGTGATGCCATCCAACCATCTCGTGCTCTGTCGTCCCCTTCTCCTCCTGCCTTCA
>NW_011381488.1:0-586 GCF_000754665.1 Bison bison bison
GAACTTTATGAAGTGCCTTCAGTTATCTCCATTGCTAGTTTTATTGGCTGCTTTGTTGTGTAGCACTGTTCTTACGTTACTATGTTTTTTATTTGTCCCTTTTCTTTTCATATATTAATTAGATTTTTTTTCATTTGCGGTGGACCGTTTGACTTCAGTAGGTAGGTTTAACTCGGTTCACTCTAAAGTAGTTTGCTGTTTTTAAAAACAATTGATTTCATGAATGGCTAAGATGGATGGGGGCCTTGTTTGCTTTTCAGATCCTCCCTAGCCAAGATGAGGCTTTATTTAATGCATCCAGAAAACCTAGGAGGCAGTGTATTTGATAACTCTGAAAACCAGCTTGAGTAATATTCCAGTATATATATGCACACTATTGATAGTATGTATAAAATAGATAACTAATGAGAAGCTACTGAATAGCTTAGGGAACACTGCTCAGTGCTCTGTGGCAACCTAAATGGGAAGGAAACCCAAAACAGAGGGGATATGTGTATAGCTGATTCACTTTGGTGTACTGCTGCTAAGTCACTTCAGTCGTGTCTGACTCTGTGCGACCCCATAGATGGCAGCCCACCAAGCTCCC
>NW_011381489.1:0-525 GCF_000754665.1 Bison bison bison
GTGGAACCGGAAGTTAGGGCTTCAGCATAAAAATTGGGGGGGGGGGCACACAATTCGGCTCATAACAGCCCCTTAAGGAGAAAGCTGCAGAGCTCACAGTCCACCCCAGAACCATTTGGTGCCAAAGGCCATTCTCCTTGGATCACACTGCCTGGCCCTAAAAGTCTTCTTTATTAGCTCTAAAAGAAAATATATTACTTGAACAATAAGAAAAATAAAGTTCTGTGGCTTCTTTTCTAAGGCTTGCTGCTGAGCTCAAAGCCAGCCATGCCTCTGGAAGCTCCCGTGAGAGCCCTGTCAGCAGGCCCCGGGTGTGAGCCCTGGAGGGCAGAAGAGAAGGCAGAGGAGAGTCCCTTCACCCCCCAAGGAGCCCCGCTGGAGGCCAAACCCAAAGAGACACCAGCTCACTGACAGGAGAAGTCGGTTCCCTCAGCCCTGCTTTCCTCTCTGCATCTCAGCCTCAGGGTGGCTCACCCAGGCCAACTCAAAAACTTCTGGTCAAGACTGCAGTGAGTGAACATTTGA
>NW_011381490.1:0-535 GCF_000754665.1 Bison bison bison
GGTGGCTCAATTAGGATGGCATGGGTGAAGGAAGAGATGCAAATAAAATCAGAAAAATGGAAATACACAGGATGTACCTTAGTGTGTTCACAGTTACCTTATATTCTATTAGTTACTGGTAGAGTCTTAAAAGGTTAGACAGCAGATTTTCTTCATTATAGAAAGTCATTTCATCCTTGAAATATATACAGTGTAGCATGTCCAAAATCATGAGCACCATTATACCATGACTGTGTACCAAAGATAACATGACATAATCAGTGATTGTCCCATGGTAAGCACAAGATATATAGTTTACAGGTAGTATGCTGTAGGGTTATTTTTGCTCTACTGTCCTTAAGGCATGCCTTTATTTCCTGACACCAAGATCCACTCTATATTTCCTAAGACATGTTTCAATGTTGCTTATCTGTCCCCACAGAGACGGATACATTCCTGATGGTGTCTGCAGCACATCAGCATGGTCAACAAGTTCTTTGAAGACATGATATATTTTCCTTAGTAATTTCATTATCTTTCTCTTCTGGAGCTACAA
>NW_011381491.1:0-1004 GCF_000754665.1 Bison bison bison
AACTAAAAGGCATTTATTTTTATTGTGTGTAAAAATCTTTTCAATATTGACCGTGATTTTTTATAATGTATTGCCAGAGAATTTAGCCAGTCATTATATACATTTATTTAGCTCTCTTTTGAAGCCATGTCTTACAACAGCAACTGATTTCAATTATGTTCTTGCTTTAATATTCATCTTGAATTAGATTATTTTTTCATTTTTGCAAGCAGCATTTCAGTAGATTTAAATCATTTATTTAATCATTTAATATCTTCACTACAACAACTATCCTCTAAAAAGGGAAATGACACTCCATTTCTCCTGTGATTTTATAGGGACAAGAGAGTAGTAAAGTTCATTGCTTAATGTATTTTTTTCAGGGTTAAAATACTCTTTCTAAGGCAGACCTCCAAACTTCAAGCTTTTCAAGCTATTTTTTAAAAATCTATTTTGGTTTCTGGTCTGCTTAGTCTCACTAGTTATGTCTGACTTTTTGTGACCTCTGGAAAATGCCCATCAAGCTCCTCTGTCTATGGGAGTTTTCCAGGCAAGATACTGGAGTGGGTTGTCAGGCCACTCTTCCAGCAGATCTCTTATAGCAGGTGAATTTTTTACTATCTGCACCTCCAAGGAAGCCTAAGAATATGGGAGTGAGTGACCTGTTGCTTGTCCAGATAATCCTTCCAAACCAGAAATCAAACTGCATTGCAGCAGATTGTTAAGCAGGTGACCTACCAGGGAAGCCCTAGTTTCTGCTTAAAAGTTCCAATTGTCATTCCTTATTATGTGGACTCACTGATCATATGTCATGATTAAGTAAGAGATAACTTTCAGTACAACGTTTCATACTTGAAGTCAAACACATTTTTTTTCCTTTGAAGGAAATTATACCATATTGATGAAAATACCCAACAAATTATATACTAAAATTGGAAAAAAATATTCAAACAAACTCAAGGGCCATAGCCTGGTAAATGGTCTTTCATACAGTTTTAAGAGGAGTGTTCTGAAGCTGTAGGGGC
>NW_011381492.1:0-715 GCF_000754665.1 Bison bison bison
GTGTGTCTGGCCCAGGGCAGACACAGAGATGAAGGAGACAGGAGAGGAGGTGCCAAGCAACCAAAAGAGGAGGCACGAGGCGTCCCCAGTTTAAGGTATGTTGGTCGCCGTATCTCTGCAGTACCCTGTACAGGATGGGAACAAGGAAAGGATGGCCAGTGATAACTTCAGACTATGGCTCCAGAAATCTGCAATTAGACCAAATACAAGACAAGCTCACCATTTCTACCGTGTTGTTGTGTGTTTTTGGACCGGGAAGAGGGGATGCATGGCCTGAGGATTCACCCAGGACAAATCAGGTGGGGTAGGGCTTTGAGACCACTGGCTTTGGAGCCCTCAGCCTGTGGTCACATGGGCCGGCCTTTGGAAATGGTGGATGTGGCTATGGCAGGACTGGGATGGTGAGGAGGCTAAGGTCCTGCAGAAAAGGGCAGAGACCTGAAGGAGAAAGAGCCACAGATTGTCTGCTGCACTGGAGACTTGTTCCACACACATAAGGAGAACTGGAAAGGTCCTGGGCTGTGCTGCCCAGGATCAGCCCAAAAGGCAGCACGCTATGTCCATGAGAGTGGCACACACTGACACGATGTGACACAAAACGGAAGATAAGTTAAGGCAGGCTGTCTGTGCAAAACGACAAGCCTCCTAGGAGAGAGAGGATGTGACTGTGGCATGCCTCCAGACACTTCCAGCCTCCCTGGCAGTGCAGGTAGGC
>NW_011381493.1:0-723 GCF_000754665.1 Bison bison bison
AGCAGCAGCAGCAGCACCATCTTATGGAAGAACTCGAACATACTTTAGGACCAAGCCAATATATTCTCCCAGAAACCAATTCATACCTTTTGTAAGAAATCAACACCTCTATATTGAAGTATTTGGCTTTCTTCCCCCAGAGGAGACCATTAAAACCTTCCTATGTCAAGACCACCCATTTCTCAGGATATAGCAGAGGAAGAGCCTCCACAGCAGGCAGCAAGGCTGGGTTCTCATCCCTACCCTGCAACCCACTTGCCATGGGACCTTGGGAGAACTCATCAGCATCTCTGGGCCAAAGTGGCCTCAGCTACAAAATGAATACTTAAAAAAAAAAATCCCTGTTCTGTGCCCTGTTCACCCACTTTAGGTAGAGAACTTTCCTTAGGAAAAGATCATGAAAGTGAAAGTCACCCAGTTGTGTCCAACTGTTTGTGACCCCATGGATTATACAGTCCATGGAATTCTCCAGGCCAGAATACTGGAGTGAGTAGCCTTTCCCTTCTCCAGGGGATCTTCCCAACCCAAGGATTGAACCCAGGTCTCCCGCATTGCAGGTGGATTTTTTTTTTTTTTAACCAACTGAGCTACAAAGGAAGCCCGAGAATAACTGGAGTGGGTAACCTAGTCCCTTCTCCAGAGGATCTTCCTGACCTAGGAATTGAACCAGGGTCTTCCTGCACTGCAAGTGGATTCTACCCAACTGAGCTATCAGGGAAGCTA
>NW_011381494.1:0-660 GCF_000754665.1 Bison bison bison
TAATACTGACCTGCAACACTAGATGGCGAAATGGTGCTATGTTACTGTGCTGGCATCTGAAAAAGCTTGGTATAAAACTGATCCCCCAAATCCAAATCCATTGAACTGTCCTTTGAAAAAACAATGTTTATTTTTGGAAAATAAAGTTCTATGTGGAGTTAATATCTTATTTTTAAAAAATCATTGTTTAGAAATGCCCTATTTTGGACAGTCTCAGTCGCCTAGGCTCTATCAAGTAGGTAAATATATGTCTCTTTGCCTAATGGCCAGCTGGTCAAAAGCTACCTCCTAATTGATCAGATAAAAACGGGAGGATAACAGAAGATAATGGAGATAGTACGAAATGTACTTTCAAAAGCTGCATGTTAACATAAATGTGACATAAATGTGACAAATGTATAAGGCACAGATGTCATCTGTCATGGCCTCTTTTGTTGAAATAAACATAGAAGCCAATAACAAATTGGACACACTGCTCTTTCTCATTTCATTCATTCAAGAATAAGCACTTCTTATGTACAAGGCAGTTGTAGGCAGCACAGAATACAAAGAGATTTTTCTTCTGGCATTTAAGAAAACTGTGTTCTAGAGGGAGACAAAAGACAAATGTGCCACTACTGTCAACCATCAGACCCTGAATCATTCATTCTCTGGAGCCTT
>NW_011381495.1:0-652 GCF_000754665.1 Bison bison bison
ATGTATTTATTCTTTAAATATTTTAATGGTCATTTAGCGTTAAAATTTATTGGGTATCTATTATTTGTAGAAGCTGTTACGGTATAGTAAGACTTTTCTTCTCCAACTAAAGACCTTTGCTTTGATTGAGGTGAAGTGCAATATGTATATAAAATAACTGTGGTGCTTTTCAGAGAGAACTTTCTCCTATGGCAGGTGGTGTGAAGCGGTGGCATTCTATTTAATTTATTGGCTGCACTGGGTCTACGTTGCTGTGCATGGCCTTTCCCTGGTTGCGGTGCATGGGCCTCTCGTTGCAGCGGCTTCTCCTGTTGCAGAGTGTGGGCTTTAACTACTTCAGTAGTTAAGCACTCGGGCTCAGTTGTTGCGGTGTACTGGCTTAGTTGTCTCACAGCATGTGGAATTTTCTCAAACCAGAGACTGAACCCATGTCCTCTGCATTGACAGACAGATTCTTAACCACTGGACCACCAGGAAAGTCCAAGTGGTGGCATTTAGTAGCCTGCTAGATGACATTCCAGAAAGGGGGATGGAAAAGATACCATGGCCATACTAGCTTAACATAAAGCTGGTGCAGACGAAAGTGCAACAAGCTGAGACGTAGGAACTTTGAGTCAATGAGGAGGAAGAGGTGGCTTAATCCAAAGCGTAG
>NW_011381496.1:0-625 GCF_000754665.1 Bison bison bison
GAGAGTTTCTGAAGCTTTGATAAGTTCTCTGAATTCAAAACAGACATCCTGGGGATAATTGGTTATGTGGCCCGCAGAGCTCAAACCAGGGCTCTGTAACAACTTAGAGGCATGGGATGGGGTGGGAAGGGGGTTCAAAAAGGGGAGGCATAGGTATGGCCTATGGCTGATCCATACTGATGTATGGTGGTAACCAAAGCAATAGTGGAAAGCAATTATCCTTCCATTAAAATCAATAACTTTTTTTCATGTGACTATCTCAGGAGACAGGTGTGGCAGGGGCATTGATTAAGCACTCTACACATTTCATCCCATTTGTTCCCTAAAGACTTTTCATTATTCCCAGTTCAGAGGTGAGATGCTAAGGTTCAGGAGAGTAAATTCTGGTGTGTGAAGTCATGCAGGTTTTCATGGGCTCACAGTGAAGGCAAGTCTGGGTGAGGTCTCTTTTATTTACTTGCTGCCTTCCAAGATGGAGGAATCACTTAAGATGAGAAAGATTTCAGAATAATAGCTAAAAATCTTTCTTATGTGTGCTGAACTTGAGCCCACCTTGAGGGTAAATCCTGGCTGACCCCAAGCTTTCCTTATAAGTTTCTATGTCGGCAGGAGGCGGTCTTTATAG
>NW_011381497.1:0-732 GCF_000754665.1 Bison bison bison
TGGCATCACTGACTCAATGGACAAGAGTTTGAGTAAACTCTGGGAGTTGGTGATGGACAGGGAGGCCTGTGTGCTGCAGTCCATGGTATCGCAAAGAGTCGGACTGAACTGAACTGAAAAGAGCACTGAATCTCTTGTCACAGAGGTTAAGATGCTTCTTGAGTTTGGCTGTGGTTGTAGTTTATTATTCTGAGAGTGAAAGGCTGGCAAAAAGAGCTCCTACTTAAGCAGCTTTAGCAGAGCTGCTTTGCATAGAATAAATCTGTAGAAATCCAGTTTTCTCTTTGGATAAGACTAAAGAAGAAAGAAAGAAATTGGGCTCCAAATTCCAGTGATCACAGCCTGGCATAGCACACAGGGAAGCCCAGTCTGAATTGCTGAGGCTCTAAATCTCTTTTGTCACAAATTATCTTTCCTTGCTTCTTTCCTTTTTCCAACTGCCTACCTTTCAGCAACTTTATTGCTCATTAATATGTCCACTAATTGGATGCTGAAAGGGAGAGGAGGGGGCTCTTAACTCTGCCTTTCAGCCTATTGGTGGCTTTGCTTAATAGTTTCAGAGGGAAGGAAGAGTCTGAAACAATTGGCCTAAATGATGTACCCAGGAAAACAGTTTTGATGTGAAGTGGTTTCCTGGTAGCTTAGACAGTAAAGAAATGCTTCCAATGTAGAAGACGCAGGTTCCATCCCTGGGTTGGGAAGATCCCCCAGAGAGGAGAATACCAACCCACT
>NW_011381498.1:0-749 GCF_000754665.1 Bison bison bison
GATAGTGTACTTGGATAGAGGAATGGATAAAGAAGTGTGATATAGGTCTGGAATGAAGCTTTAATCAGGACTGAAATTTGAAAGTAGGCCCTCTTCACCGATAGAGAGAAATCCAGAGATCATCACACTAAATGAAGGAACATTTCAAGAAATATCATGGGATACATTGGAGTGGTGGGATACAGAAATCCACTGCAGTGTGTGCCCACACAAATGTGATGTGGACATCCAAACTGGCAAGAAACTTATGGTAGCCAGGGACCTTGGTGGATGGAAGGGATAAATCTGGAACTTGGTATTAATTTCTTCCCACAGATACATATTAAATACAAAATCCGTATAAACCTGTTGCAGCAAGAGTGGTAGACAAAACAATTTCTAATAATATGTAGGAAAAGCAAGCACCGCTGAATACATAATGTCATCTCAGTGTTTCAGAACAAGAATCTGTACATGTAAAACCAACTCATCCTTGTCTTCAACTTAAAGAGAATATGAGCACTTACTTCAAAGATCCAAAAGTGAAGACACATCAGGTTTCATGGCATCCTTTGGCTCATTCTGCTCTAATGTACTCCCAGGCCTGACAAAAACACTCAGACATCACAGGCCATCCTAAAAAGGAGCAAATAATAAAGCCTTGCAGCATAGAGTTTTCTCTGTAACAGCAGCCTTAAAACTATCACTGATGGACATCTGATATACACAAGGTCCTATTGCTGGACTTGATATGACACCTACCCTTGAAC
>NW_011381499.1:0-790 GCF_000754665.1 Bison bison bison
ATGGATGTTAATTGGACCCTGGTGCTAGAGGATCATGCAGCAGAGGTGCAGCACATGGAGCCCACTCCAGGAAAGCTTCTTTTTAGGCGCCTTGTTTGGAACAGTGAGTTGAGTCTGGGCAGGGACCCAGAAAGACTATTGTTGCAGGCTTCTACCAGCAGCATTGACTGGCAATGGGAAATATTCAGCAAGGTCAGGAGCAGGGCCTGTGCTCACATGTAGACAATCAGGAGGCATAGGATGCACTCACACATTGGGACTTTCCTGCCCCCTTCAGTATTTCTCAATATATAGGAAATCTCTTTCTAGAAAATTACTAACACCCGTTATCTCAAACTGTCAACACAGATAGTGGTACTAACCCATCTTTTTCTACAGCAGGTATTGACTCATTTTCTTGGCATCAGAGATTCTATCACAGTTTTCAGCCTGCTGCCCCTGCTCCCACGCTACTCTTCCCAGCTGCAGGGCAAGGCACACTGTAGATGTCAATGAATGGTAAATGGGTTTGGTTCATTCCCAGTTCCATGTTTGTATACTTACAGGTTGGGCTATACAAATCTCACAATTCACTTGGTGATCACACATTACTACTAGTAGTGAAAGCTCAGAAGTAATCGTAATTCCTCAGCCATAAAAAAGAAGGAAAGAATGCCATTTGCAGCAACATGGATGGACCCAGAGATCATACCAAGTGAAAGAAGTCAGAGAAAGACAGATATCAATCGATATCACTTATATGTGAAATCTAAACTATGACACAAAATGAATCTATATACAAAACAGAAAC
>NW_011381500.1:0-651 GCF_000754665.1 Bison bison bison
CTGGAGAATCCCAGGGATGGGGGAGCCTGGTGGGCTGCCGTCTTGGGGTCTCACAGAGTAGGACACAATGAAGCAGCTTAGCAGCAGCATCAGCATACATGAAAAATCAGGCTTCCCTTGTGGCTCAGCTGGTAAAGAATCCACCTACAAAGCAGGAGACATGGTTTTGACCCCTGGGTGGGAAGATCCCCTGGAGAAGGAAAAGGCTACCTACTCCAGTATTCTGGCCATGGGCCGTATAATCCATGTGGTCACAAAGAGTCGGACATGACTGAGTGATTTTCACTACCACTACTATACATGAAAATCAAGAAACTGATGCAGCCACTATTGAAAACAGTAAGCAGGTCTTTTATAATAATAATTATTATTTTTCCTTAAGGGTAATTGTTTTTCAGAGTTTTGTTGCTTTCTTTCAAACCTCAACATGAATCAGCCATATGTATACATATATTCCTTCCTTTTGAACTACCTGCCCATTATCTCCTTCCTTGGTATTCAGTTTTTTTATACTCTAAAAAATACAGTTACTATATGATCCAACAATAACACTACTGGGCATATATCCATTAAGATGAAAACTCCCATCAGAAAAGTGATATGCACAACAGTGTTTATAGTAGCACAATGTACAGTAGCAAAGACATGCAA
>NW_011381501.1:0-924 GCF_000754665.1 Bison bison bison
AAATACAGTAACTAACACATATATATGGAATTTAGAATGATGGTAACAACAACACTGTATGCAAGACAGCAAAAGAGACACAGATGTATAGAGTAGTGTTTTGGACTCTGTGGGAGAGGGAGGGGAGAATGATTTGGAGAATGGCATTAAAGCATGTATAATATCATATTCGAAATGAATCGCCAGTCCAGGTTGAATACAGGAGGCTTGGGGCTGCTGCACTGGGATGACCCAGAGGAATGGTATGGGGTGGGAGGTGGGAGGAGGGTTGAGGATGGGGAATACGTGTATACCCATGACGGGTTCATGTTGATATGGCAAAACCAATACAATATTGTAAGTTTAAAATAATAATAATAATAAAATTTTTTAAAAATAAAAAAAATAAAAATTGACCACTGAGTTAAACATTTGGAATTCACTGGTGACCTTGACAAGAGTGGATTTAAAGGAAAATGAGAGAAATGGAGATAAAAAATTCTACAAACAACTCTGCAGAAGTCCATAATAAGCAAACATAAAATAAAAAAAGCAGAAGCAGGATGTGTCACAAAAGACAGATTTTTAACAAGAGGTGACATTATAGTCAGTCTGTTTGCTGATGGGAACCATCCAGAGAAACAGAAAACTTAATCCAGGACAAAGAAGAGACTTGCTAGAATATCACTGAATAAACAAGAATTGAGTAGAAAATGGCAACCCACACCAGTACTCTTGCCTGGAAAATCCCATGGACGGAGGAGCCTGGTAGGCCACAGTCCTGGGGTTTTCGAAGAGTCAGACAGGGCTAAGAGACTTCACTTTCACTTTTCACTCTCAGGAATTGGAGAAGGAATGCCAACCCACTCCAGTGTTCTTGCCTGGAGAATCCCAGGGCTGGGGGACCCTGGTGGGCTGCTGTCTAGTAGGACTGCACAGAGTCAG
>NW_011381502.1:0-565 GCF_000754665.1 Bison bison bison
CTTCTCCTGCATTGGCAGGCGTGTTCCCTATAGGGACATTCAGACGTGTTAAATCCCTTTCCCTTTATTGCATTTCATTTTATGTGAAGTATCTCTTTCAGCTAGTCACTAAACGAGGCTGACAGAGAGAAAGAGATTGCTATTAAAGGAAACAAAGAGAAAGTAGAAGTCGTCATTCAACTCTAGCCCACCAAATTAGGAGCAGGGATCTCTAGAAGAAAACATGGGGCTTCACTCTTGGCTCAGCAGTAAAGAATCCGCCCACAAAGCAAGAGACGTGAATTCGATTCTTGGGTCAGGAAGATCCCCTGGAGAAGGAAATGGCAACCCACTCCAGTATTCTTGCCTGGAGAATTCCGTGGACAGAATGGCCTGGGCAGCTACAGTCCATCGTGTCAAAATGAGTTGGACATGACTAAGTGACTAAACAATGAAAACAAGAAGAAAATTATACTTTAGAAAGACTAAGGTTTTCTAAACTTCACATGTACTCCCTTTATATGCTGAGAGTATGGTTTGATAAGATTCAGAATACATTTGTATTATAAAACCATAACTAAAGAAG
>NW_011381503.1:0-613 GCF_000754665.1 Bison bison bison
TGAGCTGGTTGCCTAAGTAGGATCTCAACAGATGAAAAATGAGGGATTAAGAATAAGTAGGATATTAAGTATAATTATCAATTTTAATGCTGAGTTGGCAAAAAAGTTCATTTGGGTTTTCTCATACCATCATTTGGAAAAGCCTGAACACATTTTTTGGCCAACTCATTAGATTTGCTGTATTTCAATATTCATTCTATTTGAAGCTCAAATGGTCCTATGTTTGGCTAATGAGAATCCCTTCAAGTTGTCTCTTGTGTCCTTTCATGGTCTATGAGGAAGTCTAGGCACAGGATTTCAGAAGTGATAAGATGATCAGGCTCACCTTGAATATTTCTGATAACAGATAAATTTTAAGAAACCCTGGTAATTTTTGTAAGTGGAAAATAATATTTGGAAACTATATCTTGGTGGTAGGTTTGCATTTTCTACTGGATTGTCACAGCTTTTAGGGCATTTCAGTGGAGATCTAAAAACACATGTATTTTGTTTATCTTACAAGGAGAAAAATAAATTCTACCTTTCCACACTATGCAAAGGAGTCCAAACGGTATCATCTTCAATTTCTGTCAGAAAGGCGAGCATTCACAATGTTTGAAGCCCTTGCCTGGCG
>NW_011381504.1:0-769 GCF_000754665.1 Bison bison bison
GTTCATAATTATTTTATTTGTCTTTCTCTTCTACTAGACTTCAAAGCTAAACAAGACCCTAGGGACATCTGTTTTATCTGCAGAGCTTAGAATAATGTCTTCCAGTTATAGACACTTAATACTTGTTCAGTGTGTGGATGAGTGAACGTGAAAGGCACAGTCCTTTATACTCAAAAATTACTCACATAATTTTTTTTTGTTTCTGTCTTTGTTTTCTTCATCATGCAGATTCTGTTTAGCTTGTTGAAAATTCAAGATACAATTCTTTCACGTGAAAGATTAGTAGGTTTTCAAAGAAGCCATTGTGAACTACTTAGAGAATTTTACAGAATGAAAAGTAAGGTTCGTGGGCTACAGAAAGAGCTGTCAGAAACCAAAGAAGTAAAGTCACAGTTAGAGCATCAGAAAGCAGTGTGGGAACAAGAGCTCGGCAGCTTGAGGTACTGTACATCTCGCTTTTAAAGAAATACGTGAACTGTTGTTTCCTTTAATACTGCAGAGACATAGACGTGTTATAAGGACTAACTTATCCTCTAGGATTTTACAGGGGAGAAAGTGTCACTAGTATTGTGGAGTGTGAAATTCTTGGAAATAATATGGCAGGTTCTTAACAGTGAATGCTTCTAATAACTTAATGTATATTTTTCCAAATCATCATTTTCATGACCATACAGAAGTCCACCATAAGGAAACCCCATTAAATATTTACCAAATTAACTTTCAGTTGTTTTTCACTTTTCTGTATTCTATTTAATACTGCAAGGAACAC
>NW_011381505.1:0-527 GCF_000754665.1 Bison bison bison
CTGGATATTCAATGAAATACAGGAAATTCATATTACATGGAAGAAATTTAAAAATCTAGAATTTATTTATATTTTTTAGAAATTATTTATTTATTTATGTCTGCACTTTCTTCATTGCTGTGCACAAAGTTTCTCAAGTTACAGTAGTTGGGGACTACTCTTCATTGCAGTTAGCTAGTGTCTCATGGTACTCCCTTCTATTGCAAACAGAAGCCCTAGGGCGCCCAGATTAGGTAGTTGGGGCAAAAAGGGTTATCTACTTTGGTAGCATGTGCCATATCTTCAGACCAAGGATCGAACCCATGTCCCCTGCATTGGCAGGGAAATTCTAAAGCCACAGGATCACTGGAGAAACCCAGCAGGCTTTTTTTAAAGTATATATATATATATTTTTAAATTTCATTTATATTAATTGGGGCCTTATTACTTTAAAATATTGGAGACTAGTCTAAGATGATGGAGGAGTAGGATGGGGAGAACACTTTCTCCCCCATAAATTCATCAAAAGAGCATTTAAACGTCGAGTA
>NW_011381506.1:0-694 GCF_000754665.1 Bison bison bison
GAGCCTGGCGGGCTACAGTCCACGGGGTCACTAAGAGTCAAACACGACTGAGTAACTGAGCACACACACGCACCGATGAGAGGAGCTGGTTACGCTTTCCAGGTGGAAGTGTTAATATTCAAACTGTTGACCTGCTGTACATACTGACTGCCCCGGTTTACCAATAATTACAGTCATCATTATCAGGTCATCACCCATCTCTATACTCAGTAAGCAGAAAAGAATGCAAGGGTTTGGGTCTTTTTTTGGTACCTTGGACAAGACTATTCCATGGCTGTTTAATATTTTCCGTACAGGTGATCTCTGTCCCAGGGATAACTGATAAGAAAGTCTGGCTGAGAAACTGGCAGCAAGGCCTGATGACTGCTTACAAACCCAGCAGTGCAGAGCTGGTTCTGTCATCCCAGACTAACAGAGATGTCTTGGGTTTTTGTTGTTGTTGTTAAGACCTCAAGTTTGCAACTTTTAAAGGGCAAAATGTTGAGCAAGTATTGTATAGACTGCCATTAAAAGAGGCCTTCCTGGGATAGAGAAGAGACAAAAATCTGACTTCAGAAGGTTTAGGGAAAAAGGATTTTGTAAATTTGACTCCAGCACTCATAGACATCTTGGTTTTACAAAAGCATCGTACTGTTTGCAGATAGAAAAGGAGGAAAGAAAAAAAATCCTTTCTATTCTTAGATCAACTGTGTAA
>NW_011381507.1:0-848 GCF_000754665.1 Bison bison bison
AGAGGATGAGATGGTTGGATGGCATCACTGACTCAATGGACATGAGTTTGAGTAAACTCCAGGAGTTGGTGATGGACAGGGAGGCCTGTTGTGCTGCAGTCCATGAGGTTACAAAGAGTCGGACATGACTGAGCGACTAAACTGAACTGAACTGATTCAAAAATCCATGGGATGCAGCAAATACTAAGAGGGACATTTATGGCAAAAAAAGCCTGTATCAGGAAACAAGAAAACTCTCAAATACACAACCTAACCTACCATCTAAAGGAATTAGAAAAAGGGCAAAGAAAACCAAGAGTCAGCAAAAGGAAGGAAATTATAAAGATTAGAGGAGAAATAAGTTAACTAGAGACCAAAAAAACCCCCACAACAATGGAAAAGATCAATGAAGGCAAGAGCTGACTTTTTTGAAAAGATAAATGAAATTGCTAAGACTTTAAGCCACTCATTAAAAGAGAGGGAGACCCAAATAAACAAGTTAAAAAATGAAAGAGGGGAAATTATAATGACTATCACAGAAACACAGAAAATCATAAGAGAATAGTATGAGCAGTTATATGCCAACAAATTGGACAACCTAGATGAAATGCATAAATTCCTAGAAACATAAACTCTTCCAAAACTGAGTCAGGAAGAAACAGATACTCTGAACAGACTGGTCACTAGTAGGAAATTAAATCAGTAATCAAAAAACTCTCAAAAAACAAAAGTCCAGGACTAGACAGTCTCACAGGGAAATTCTACCAAATATATAAAGAAGAATTAATACCTATCCTTCTCAACTATTCCAAAACATTGAAGAGTAGAAAACATCCCCAAATTCATTCTACAAGGTCATTATTACCATG
>NW_011381508.1:0-903 GCF_000754665.1 Bison bison bison
GGGGAAACTCCACACTGCTTTCCACGGTGGCTGCACCGACACCTTCCCAACCACCATGCACAAGGTTCTCTTCCCTCCGCATTTTGGCAGCACCTCTCTTTTTCCTGGGAGTCGAGTGTGTGTAACACGTGCAGTGACATCTCACTGGCTCCGGCGTGTGCTCCCCTGAGGACTGGTGGATGTTGAGCGCCTTTCCATGTCCTGTTTGGTCATTTGGACGTCGTCTTTTGAGAGATACCTGTTCAGGTCCTGTGCCCATTTAAAAACCGGGTTGGTGTTACTTTGGGTTGACTTGTGTGAGCTCCTTGTATATTTGAGAAGTAGCTCCTTATCAGATGTGTGGTTTGCACACATCTTCTCCCATTGCACCCATTGCCTTTCCTGTGACTGTTTCCTTTGTTGTGTGGGTTTTGTTTACCGGACTCCCCCTGGTCTGGTTCTGTCTTTGCTGCCTGTGCTTTTGGTGTCGTATCCAAAGAACCCTTGTCCACACCATGTCACGACGCGCCCCCTGTGTCTTCCTCTTGTTCTTTCATCGTTTCCAGCCCTGTGTCTCTGCTGCGTTTTGAGATGATTTCACTTATAGTTTGAGCTGAGGGTCCAGCTTCACCCTCCTGCCTGCTGTCATCTGGCTCTTCCAGCACCGTTTATTGAAGGGATTTTCCCATTGTGTTCTGGGCACCCCAGTGGAAGATCAGTTCACTGAAGCTCTTTAAGACAATTACTGTTATCTACCTCTTCCAGCAGGAGAAGGCCACGGCACCCCACTCCAGTACTCTTGCCTGGAGAATCCCGTGGACGGAGGAGCCTGGTAGGCTGCAGTCCATGGGGTCGCATAGAGTCAGACACGACTGAGCGACTTCACTTTCACATTTCACTTTCATGCATTGAAGAAGGAAATGG
>NW_011381509.1:0-716 GCF_000754665.1 Bison bison bison
CTCCGGGAGTTGGTGATAGACAGGGAGGCCTGGCGTGCTGTGATTCATGGGGTTGCAAAGAGTCGGACATGACTGAGCGACTGAACTGAACTGAACTGAAGATAGAGAAGGGAAGAGGATGAGAGTGTGAGGTAGCCAAGGAGAAATATCCATCACATTCAGCCTCCCACTTCCTCCTTATCCAGACTTATGCTACTCTGTCTTGGTTGAAGATAAGAGAGGTCTATGAGCTTGTGACTGCTTTAACCAATAGAGTATGACAAAAGTGATATTGTGACAGGCAAGGCTAGGTCCTAACAGGACATTCAACTTTCACCTTGTTGGTTAGAACTTACTCTTAGAGTTTTGAGTGACCATGTTAAGAAGTCTGACTACCTTGAGACCATTCTGTGAGGAAGCCTATGCCAGTCACGTGGAGAGACTACTAACAGTGCCCTGGTTAACATTCCCAGTAAGAGTCTAGCCTTTCAGTTATCCCAACCCAGATGCCAGACTTACAAGTTATGAAAGTTAATAAACAGAAACCTCATTTTAAATGGAGTTAAGAGGCCGTAGGGAGAGCTCTAAGCCTTACCACTCCAGGTCAGTTGGTGATCCAATGGAAAGGGATGGTACCTTGGTGTCTCCAAAAGGAAGATGGTTACCACTTGACTACCCAGCAGGAGGAAGAAAGAATTTCTCATTGCCAGGCAACAGCCCAGCCAATAAAAGACTGC
>NW_011381510.1:0-736 GCF_000754665.1 Bison bison bison
AAGGCAAGCTCCCC
The DNA here is from genome assembly GCF_000754665.1 of Bison bison bison. NCBI lineage: Eukaryota > Metazoa > Chordata > Mammalia > Artiodactyla > Bovidae > Bison > Bison bison. The sequence continues at coordinate 15 of NW_011381510.1, forward strand.
TGCTCTGGGCAGTTCCCCCCACCTCCTGCAGGGTGACTGTCCCCGGCCATGGCAGAAGAGCGACGGTCACCGTGCAGGTCTGCTGGCCAAGTGACCACATGTGTCCTCCATCGAGTGCTGCCTGGCTCAGGACGGGAGCTTAGGTGGTGGTCTCAATGAAGACAGTGTCAGTCACAGGAGGGGACAGAGTCTCCTGAGAGGAGACCTCTGAGGAAAAGGGAGGGACCCTCAAGAGCGAACCTGAGAGGCACAGGGCCATCACTGTCAGGAACATGCCCCGGGCCGGGCAGACCTCTACCAAGATCAGGAAGAAAGCTCCCACAGGAGTCAATCTGTAGAGAAGGACGTTTTCTAAAATCACTGAGGTCACTGAGCTCTTCTTCCCCAGCACCTGAAGTTCACCACTAAACACAGGCACTAAACCCGAGGGTATCCTTTAAAATCATCCTTGCAACTCCTTCAAGCAAGAGCGCAGGGCTCCTGAAACTGATGACGGGCACACAGGCCGCTTACTTGTGGGCGTCCCTGAGGTCCTCATGGGTGGCTGTGTGCAGCGCCCCCGTGTGCAGGCGGCCCAGCCGAAGGGACAGCGGTAAGGCGGGGGTCGAGGTTTCACATTTGATGGTGGTCTTGTCATCTCCTACCTCTTCCCGTATAGCTGGCAGCTGAGGGAGTGAGGTAAGTGTCCAATTGGCTAACAATAGACTGTTTTGAAAATGGCA
>NW_011381511.1:0-757 GCF_000754665.1 Bison bison bison
CACACCAAAAAAAAAAAAAAAAAACCTCAAAATGGATTAAAGATCTAAATGTAAGACCACATAAATTATTTATCCAACGTGAGATGAAATAGTATTTTTATTAAATTACACAACTATATATTTCCAATTAAAGAAAAAAATACAATGCACTTTTGTTTGTTACACATATGTGTGAAGAATGTTTTTCTTGCAGTCATTGTATTTCTTCAACAAATATCTAAGTTTGTAAGTATTATTTCATTCTTATTTAATGGATAAGAAAACTGACATTCAAATAAGACGATTAGGAACAGATCTGAGATTCAAACAAAGTTTCTGACTCTTAGGATCTTTGTGGGCTTAATCACTGCATGTCAATATTCTTCCAGAATGTTCCCTGAAAGAATGGGCAGAACAAAGGGCAAGCTCTCACATAAGATTCAGTTTTGAGACTGGTTTTTAGCCCAAGTGCTCATTTGTGTAACTGTGGGCAAATAACCTTTCCTTCAGCCTAAATTCCAGATCTGTGGAGTGTAGTGATTGTGTATATTATTTTAAATATTAATTTTATTATTGAAAGATTTTTTTTTATATTCTCATATCAGGGACACATTTTTTAATTAGCAAGTTGACCAGAGACCCATTTTCTCCTTATTTTCTTGGCTGTTATCTTATCTTATTCTTCTAACTCACATGAAAATAACCCTCTGATAATGGTACGAAATCAAACAAAAACTTCAGTTGAACAGTTAATTGAAATCTGTGGTAGAAATGATTG
>NW_011381512.1:0-523 GCF_000754665.1 Bison bison bison
ACTTAGATCATGGCATCCAATGCTATCACTTTATACAAATAGATGGAAAAACAATGGAAACAGTGACAGACTTCTGTTTTTGTGGACTCCAAAACCATGGCAGATGGTGACTGAAGCTATGAAATTAAAGGACACTTATTTCTTGTAAAAGCTGTGACAAACCTATGCTGCATGTAAAAAAGCAGAGGCATTCCTTTGCCAACAAGGACCCATATAGTCAGAGCTATGTTTTTGTATTTTTCAGTAGTCATGTGCCAAAGCAAGCCATTCCATAAAGGAGGCTGAACATTAAGGAACTGATACTTTTGAACTGCAATCTTGGAGAAGACTCCTGTGAGTCCCTTGGGCTGCAAGGAAATGAATCCAGTCAACCCTAAAGGAAATCAATCCTGAAAATTCACTGGAGGGGCTGATGCTGAGGCAGAAGCCCTAATATTATGGCTATCTAATGTGAAGAGCCAACTCATTGGAAAACACTCTGATGCTGGAAAAGATTGGAGCAGGAGAAGGAGATGGAAGAGGA
>NW_011381513.1:0-827 GCF_000754665.1 Bison bison bison
CATCAGGGCAGTTCATGCCATGCAGGATTCAGGGTGCCAGCATCGCTCTGCTGTCCTGCCCCGCACGGCCATCTGGTCGCTGGATTCCAGAGAGGGCCGAGGCCAGCTGCAGGGAGGCTCCCGTCCGGGGTCTCTGCACTCAGTCAGATGCTCTCACTGCCCCATAGCCCCGCATTTTTTGAACAAGACAGTCCTTTAAGATGGCATTAAGCTATAACAAGGGTTTTTTTGTACTTGGGGGAAAGCATAGCTAATAGATCTTCAAATAAGTTTCTGGTTATAATGTAAAGCCTGTGTGATTGCCTTTTTCAGAACAGTCTATTGTTAGCCAATTTGACACTTACCTCACTCCCTCAGCTGCCAGTTATACGGGAAGAGGTAGGAGATGACAAGACCTCCATCAAATGTGAAACCTCGACCCTCGTCTGGCCGCGGTCCCTTCAGCTGGGCTGCCTGCACACGGGGGCGCTGCGCACAGCCACCCATAAGGACCTCAGGGACGCCCACAAGTAAGCGACCTGTGTATGCATCGTCAGTTTCAGGAGCCCTGCGCCTCTTGTCTTGAAAGAGTTGCAAGGATGATTTTAAAGGAATACCACTGAGTTCGGTGCCTGTGTTTAGTGGTGAACTTCAGGTGCTGGGGAAGAAGAGCTCAGTGACCTCAGTGATTTTAGAAAACGTCCATCTCTACAGATTGACTCCTGTGGGAGCTTTCTTCCTGCTCTGGGTAGAGGTCTGCCTGGCCTGGGGCACGTTCCTGATGGTGACGGCCCCGTGCCTCTCGGGTTCGCTCTTGAGGGTCTCTCCCTTTTCTGTCAGGCGTCTCC
>NW_011381514.1:0-726 GCF_000754665.1 Bison bison bison
CCCTGATCAGTGGTCTGTGGGGTCCCGGGGTGGGACCCAACCGTGGCTCCCACGTATCCACCTCCCCCTACAGACGCTCGCTCAGCCCTCTGTGTCTGCCAGCTGGACTCTGCCCACGGGAGGAGGTGATCCCTGCAGCCTCCGGGGGCAGGATGTGGTGGGGGCGGACCTGCTTCTCCACAGACTGAACCCCATCCAGCAGCCTCAGGCCCCTGCAGCCTGTGGCTCTGGCACCATCTCTGCCTGACTCCCCGCCGCCCCTTGACGATCTGAGGGGCCTTGTCCTCCCAGGAATGTAAAATGCCCTGGGGTGGGCTGTCTCCCCTAAGCAGAGAGCCCCGAGACTCCCCAGGTTCGGATCTGGGTCTGTGGCTGGGAGACTGGGTCCTGGGAATGAGCCCCGGAAGGCTTATGCCGGGCTGACCCGGGGACCCCACCTCACCAACCTCTGCCCTGCACAGCCCTGTGGCCTCCCCGAGACCCTCCCACTGCCCACCTGCCCCTCCGAGACCCCAGTGTGGGAGGAAGGGACGGGGCGCGAGCTCCGGGGCCCTCCCTCAGCGCCCCCTCCTCCACCACCGCCTGGCGCTCCCAGGGCAGAGCCCCGAGCTGCTGAGTGAGACGGACAAACCTTGCCTCACCTGAGACCACGAGCGCCAGGGGCTCACTGGGCTGTGACAGCAGGTAGGGGTCTGTGCTGAGTGAGCCGTAGCACCTGTAGGTGCC
>NW_011381515.1:0-579 GCF_000754665.1 Bison bison bison
ATTGTCAAATGTTCTACATATTTTTAAGTTATCCCTCATTTTAAATATTAGAAATATTTCTAAAAAGTTGTGTCTATAACTGATTCACATTTGAAAGTTATCAGAGTAATTTATTATCAACAATAAATAAACTATGAATTTATAAGAAAAATATTTTTAAAATAATTTATTGATTCCTTAATTTCTGATTTTGGTGTCATTGTTTATATATATTATTGATTTTTCTAATAGCAGTATATAAAATGTAAGTAAATGTAAAATGTAAGCAAAATGTAAGATCCATTTATTTAATTTTTATAACCTTATTAAAGTATGATTGACAAAAATGGTATATATTTAGGTTATACATGTGATTTTTTTAAATATGTGCAACATGATGATTTAATATACATATACATCATGAAATGATTACTAAAATGACATTAATTAACACATCCATCACTTCACTTAAGATCTACTGTCTTAGCAAATTTTTGGTATGCAGTCACTTTTCACTTTCATGCATTGGAGCAGGAAATGGCAACCCACTCCAGTGTTCTTGCCTGGAGAATCCCAGGGACTGGGGAGCCTGGTGGGCTG
>NW_011381516.1:0-673 GCF_000754665.1 Bison bison bison
GTAGGAAATGAGCAGCATGGTAAAAATGAGCAAGCACATGCCCCCACTGTTGGCTGCCACCACCATTCCAGGTATGTGGGTGTTACTGCAGGCAAGTTCCAACAGGGAGAAGAAATCACACATGAAGTGGTCAATGACATTGGGACCACAGAAGGTCAACTCCATGGTGGAAAGAACCTGCACAGTGGCATGCAGGATCCCCCCAATCCAGGCCACCACCACCAGGAGCTGGCAGAGCCCCTGTCGCATGATGGTCGTGTAGTGCAGAGGCTTGCAGATGGCCACATAGCGGTCATAGGCCATAACAGTGAGGACGATGACCTCTGATGCTGCCAGAAAGTGTTCTAAAAAGACCTGAGTCAAGCATCCTCGCCAGGAGATGATTCCTCTTTGATGAAGTAGGTCAACAATCAATTTGGGGGTGGTAACAGATGTGAAGGAGGCATCTAAGAAGGCCAAGTATGTGAGAAGGAAGTACATGGGAGCAGAAAGCGTGGGGCTGAGGGTGATGGTAATGACAACGAGCAGGTTGGCCAGCACAGTGAAGAGGAAAATGAACAGAAAGGCAATGAAGAGTATTTTCTGCACATGTGGATTCTGTGTGAGTCCCAGGAGGACAAATTCTGTCACATTGTTGGGAGGCCTGAGGACATCCATTCAGTAAGCCACAGCT
>NW_011381517.1:0-950 GCF_000754665.1 Bison bison bison
CCCCCATGATCCCCCCGCCCCCAGGGCCTCAGTCACGCCCGCGCCCACGCATCCTCTAGTGTGGCTCCACAGCCCTCCGCCCAGTCAGCGGGGTCTCCTGCCTCCTCTGCCCTCTCCTCCCACAGCCTCATCACTTTCTCCTCCGCTAAGGCACAACAGGGCGGGCCGGTGCGCGCCTCTGAGGCCCCCATCTCGCTCTCCCGCTCCGGCAACCCCTCGCCCTCCCGCCCTGAGATGCGCGCGCTCGCGGGCGCCGACTTCCCGGTGGGCGGCGGGGAGCGCGGGTCTCCCACCCTCTCCCCGGCGTCTTCCGGTGCTCGCCCCGCCACGGCCCCACGGCCCGGGGTTCCGTCGCCGTGCCCGAGAGGCGCGGCGGGAGCGGTGCTGAGCTCGGCGAAGCGCCACTGTGACGAGCAACAGGTTCTTGAGTTTTGTTCGCTTTTTGATAAAGCTTTGCCTTTCGCCTCAAAGCAGCGATAGCCACACCCAAAATGGCCCCCGGCATGGACCGGGTGTGGCTTTGCAGCCCCTTTCACGACACCCCGGGACCCCTTTACGGCCACGCCCCAGGTGGAAATGCTGAGCCACCACTATCCGGGTACGGGTTGGAGTGAGGCAGATGGGCATCTGTGCTCGCTCATTCCGCTTCCTAGTCGTCGCCTTTCCTTTGGGTTGCGTCTTGAGGACGTGGGTTTTACCTCTGAGTTGCAAAAGTGATGTTTCCACAGCAGAAACTGAGTTACACCAAGCCCTGTCAGCCAGGGCTGTGAAACTCATGGCTGCCTTCCCTTCCCATCTCTGTAAACTCTCCAAAGCAAAGGCTGGTCTGGTGCCTCAGCCCAAACCTGGTATAGAGCGGGTCCTCAGGGAGAGTTTATTAAAACGAATCCTTACCAAACTAAAGTCTGTGAGGAGAGCGCTAACTAACTACTGGGAAGGAATAAGTGGAT
>NW_011381518.1:0-515 GCF_000754665.1 Bison bison bison
TCTGCCAGCAAATTTGGAAAACTCAGCAGTGGCCACAGGACTGGAAAAGGTCAGTTTTCATTCTAATCCCAAAGAAAGGCAATGCCATAGAATGCACAAACTACCACATAATTGCACTCATCTCACATGCTAGTAAAATAATGCTGACTCCAATAATGACTCTAATCCCAACTACACCTCTGGACTCCAAAATGGAGCTGGCCCAGACTGCACTTCTGGTCCCTGCAAGGGTGCTGGCTTCAGCATTGATTCAAGCAGTATCATTGGCCTCAACAATGGACTTGGCCCCAACAATGCACCTAGCCCTAACATTAATGAATTTGACCCCCAGAACAATGGTTCTGGACCCCAAAATATAAGACTGCATCCCTTCAGCCCTGGACCCAGCAGCAGTGTCTCTGGCCCCAACATAAATGGCCTTAGACCCAATAATAGCCCTATCCTAAACAACAATAACCCTGGCCTCAACAATAATAGCCCTAGTCCCAATAATAATAGCTCTGATCTTGAAAAAA
>NW_011381519.1:0-620 GCF_000754665.1 Bison bison bison
CTATAAAACCATGTTGAAAGAAATCAAAGATGGCCAAATTGATGAAGAAGTATACCGTATTCTTGGATCTGAAGAATCAATATAGTGACCATCAGTATACAACCCAAGGCAAGCTATTGGTGCATTCATTCACCATTGATATTCTTGGATTCAACTGTGGAATCCCTATAAAAACACCAACGGTGTTTTTCACTGAACTAGAACAAATAATTTTACAATTTGTGTGGAAATGCAAAAGATCTCCAATGAGTAAATCACTCTTGAGAAACAATGGAAATGGAGGAATCAGCCTTCCTGACTTCAGACTATACTACAAAGCTACAGTCATCAAGATAGTACGGTACTGGGCCAAAGACAGAAATACAGATCAACGGAACAAAATAGGAAGTCCAGAGATGAAACCACACACCCACGGCCATCTTGTCTTTGACAGAGGGGGCATAAATATGCAATGGAGAAAAGACAGCCTCTTGAACAAGCAGTTCTGCGAAAACAGGTCAACGGCATTAAAAGAATGAAATGTTTTCTAATGGCATATACACAAATAAATGCAAAATGGATTAAAGACGTAAGTGGAAGACCAGAAACTATAAAGTTCTTAGAGAAAAACATAGGCAGAA
>NW_011381520.1:0-1174 GCF_000754665.1 Bison bison bison
AGCACCATTAAGTCACTTGATCACTACATGATAGTCATGAGATCAGTCCATGCTCGGTCACGGTATCAGTGCATGATCAGCCACGTGATCAATGCATGATAAGCCAGGTGATCAGTGCATGATCAATTACGTGATCAGTGCATGATCAACCACGTGACCAGTACAGGGTAGCTACGTGATCATTGCATGATCAGCCACGTGATCTGTGCATGATCATTCAAGAGATCAGTGTATGATCAAACACGTGATCAGTTCATGATTAATCACCTGATCTGTTCATGACAGGCACATGATCAGTGTATGATATAAACGTGATCATTGCATTATAGCTACATGATCAGCTCTTGATTAGTCACATGATCTGTGCATGACCAGGCACGTGATCAGTGTATGATCAGCCAAGTCATCAGTTCATGATCGCCACGTGATCAGTGTATGATCAGCCACATGATCAGTGCATTATAGCCACTTGATCAGTGAATGGTCGGTCACGTGATCTGTGCATGACCAGGCAAGAGATCAGTGAATGATCAGTCACGTGATCAGTGCATGATCAGCCACGTGATCAGGGCCTGTTGAGCTGTGTGATTACTGTCTGCTCATCTGCTTGACAACTGCCAGCTGAGCTTCACGATTCCTGCCTGTCATCTGCTTGACAATTGCCAGCTGTGCTGCGTAATTCCTGCGTGCTCATCTAATTGATTATTGCCAGCTGAGCAGCATGATTCCTCCCAGCTGAGTTCCATGATTACTGCCTGCTGACTGATTCCTGCCTACTCAGCTCTTTGTTCATTGCCACCAGAGGCACATGATCAGTGTATGATAGCAAACATGATCAGTGCATGATCAGTCACATGATCAGCACCATTAAGGCACTTGATCACTACATGATAGTCATGTGATCAGTCCATGCTCAGTCATGGTATCAGTGAATGATCAGCCACGTGATCAATGCATGATAAGCCAGGTGATCAGTGCATGATCAATTACGTGATCAGTGCATGATTAGTCACGTGACCAGGACAGGGTAGCTACGTGATCATTGCATGATCAGCCACGTGATCAGTGCATGATAGCCACGTGATCAGTGCATGATTAGTCACTTGATCTGTGCGTGACCAAGCACGTGATCAGTGTATGATCAGCCACGTGATCAGTGCATGATAGCCACGTG
>NW_011381521.1:0-534 GCF_000754665.1 Bison bison bison
GTAAAAAGACAGAGGAACCAGAGATCAAATTGCCAACATCTGCTGGATCATGGAAAAGCAAGAGAGTTCCAGAAAAACATCTATTTCTGCTTTATTGACTATGCCAAAGCCTTTGACTGTGTGGATCACAAGAAACTGTGGAAAATACTGAAACAGATGGGAATACCAGACCACCTGACTTGCCTCTTGAGAAATCTGTATGCAGGTCAGGAAACAACAGTTAGAACTGGACATGGAACAACAGACTAGTTCCAAATAGGAAAGGAGTATGTCAAGGCTGTATATTGTCACCCTGCTTATTTAACGTCTATGCAGAGTACATCATGAGAAATGCTAGGCTGAAAGAAGCACAAGCTGGAATCAAGATTGCCAGGAGAAATATCAAGAATCTCAGATATGCACATGACACCACCCTTATGGCAGAAACTGAAGAGGAACTAACAAACCTCTTGATGAAAGTGAAAGTGGAGAGTGAAAAAGTTGGCTTAAAGCTCAACATTCAGAAAACTAAGATCATGGCATCTGGTCCCATCA
>NW_011381522.1:0-568 GCF_000754665.1 Bison bison bison
GCCTTTTGTATGCAAAGACATATTGCCTACATTACTTTTTTCACTTTTTTAGAATTCTAAAATTAGAATGACAAGAGGTTTGTTGACATCTTTAAAAAATTGCTTTCTACAAACTTATCCATTGATGTATGTGTGTACTACACACTGCTACTGCCGCTAAGTAGCTTCAGTCGTATCCGACTCTGTGCAACCCCAGAGATGGCAGCCCAGCAGGCTCCCCCGTCCCTGGGATTCTCCAGGCAAGAACACCAGAGTGGGTTGCCATCTCCTTCTCTCTAGTACTGCACACTAGCCTTCATTTAATTGCCATATTTTGAAAAAAGTTTAATGTAGAAGAAATTGGTTTTTGCTGTGAGACCAATGTTTTATCTTTTTGTGTTTTTGTTCATTATGGAATCTCACCTGTGTGTCCTCATATTGATATTCGATAAAGACTTAAAGGGATCATTAAGCAGTTGTGGAACATTTTCTCTGAGTATCTCCCTCCTCTTTGATGCCCTGCCACACAGGGTATAGCCTCCGTGGCCTCCCAGATCACCAGTGTTCTCAATTCAGATTTTTGCCAGAA
>NW_011381523.1:0-706 GCF_000754665.1 Bison bison bison
AGATGTATGAACAGTCTTTTGGACTCTTTGGGAGAGGGAGAGGGTGGGATGATTTGGGAGAACGGTATTGAAACATGTATAATATCATACATGAAACAAATCACCAGTCCAGGTTCGATGCATGATACAGGATGCTTGGGGCTGGTGCACTCGGATGACCCAGAGGGATGGTACAGGCAGGAAGGTGGGAGTGGGGTTCAGGATGGGGAACATGTGTATACCCGTGGCGGATTCATGTTGATGTATGGCAAAACCAATACAATATTGTAAAGTAATTAGCCTCCAATTAAAATAAATAAGTTTATATTAAAAAAAGCAAGACACAATTATTTGTTGTATCCAGGAGACTCATCTCAACTCTAAAAAGAGAAATATAAGGTGAAAATGAAGGCATGCAAGATGATGCTTCAAGCAAAATGCAGACAAAAGAAAGCAGGTGTAGCCATACTTATATCAGACAAAATAGACTTCATTCCCAAAATTGGACAAGTTAGAAGAAATGGACAGATTTTAGAATCATACAAGCTTCAATGACTGAAAATCTGAGTAGACTGAACACTAGTATAGCGATCAGTTAAATGATCAAACAGTAATAAAAAACCACCCCCAAACCAAAACTCCAGGACCAGACAGCTTCATAGGTGAATTCTACCAGACATCCATAAATGATTTAATACCTTTTAAAATTCTTCCAAAAAACTAAGGG
>NW_011381524.1:0-554 GCF_000754665.1 Bison bison bison
TCAGATTCTTTATCACTGAGCCACCAGGGAAGTCCTGAAACAGTGTTTTTTACTTCATTGGCTATGTATCCATGAGTGGAATTGCTGGATCACATGGTATTTCTATATTCAGGTTTTTTAAGAACCTCCATACTGTTTTCCATAGTAACTACACCAATTTACATTCCTACCAACAGTGTACTAGGGTTCCCTTTTCTCCACATCCTTGTTAACATTGGTCATCTGTAGTCTTTTTTGATGATAACTATTCTGACAGGTGGGGGGATATCTCATTGTGCTTTTGACTCGCATTTCTCTGATGATTAGCTGTGTTGAGCATCTTTTCATTTGCCTGTTGGCCATCTGAATGTCTTCTTTGGGAAAAAGTCTATGCAGTTCTGCCCATTTTTAAATTGGATTTTTTTTATGTTGATTTGATGTTGATTTTGATTTTGATGTTGATGTATGAGCTGTTTATATATTTTGGATAGTAACCCCTTAACAGTCATATCGTTTGTAAGTATGTTCTCACATTTAGTATATTATCTTTCCATTTTGCTGATGGTTTCCTTTAC
>NW_011381525.1:0-632 GCF_000754665.1 Bison bison bison
AATATTTTCCATTATAGATAATTACAGGATATTGGATATAGTTACCTGTGTTATACTCAGCAGTGGCCACAGGACTGATTGTATAGGAGACAGGAATCAAGACCATCCCCAAGAAAAAGAAATGCAAAAAAAGCAAAATGGCTGTCTGAGGAAGCCTTACAAATATCTGTGAAAAGAAGGGAAGTGAAAAGCAAAGGAGAAAAGGAAAGATACACCTATATGAATGCAGAGTTCCAAAGAAGAGCAAGGAGAGATATGAAAGCTTTCCTTAGTGATCAATGCAAAAAAATAGAGGAAAGGAATAGAATGGGAAAGACTAGAGATCTCTTTGAGTAAATTAGAGATAGCATGGGAATATTTCATGCAAAGATGGGCTCAATAAAGGACAGACATGGTATGGACCTAACAGAAGCAGAAGCTATTAAGAAGAGGTGGCAAGAATACACAGAAGAACTGTACAAAACAGATCTTCACAACCCAGATAATCACAATGGTGTGATCTCTTACCTAGTAGCCAGACATTCTGGAATGTGAAGTCAAGTGGGCTTAGGAAGCATCACTACAAACAAAGCTAGTGGAGGTGATGGAATTCAAATTGAGCTATTTCAAATCCTGAAAGATGATGCTGTGAA
>NW_011381526.1:0-653 GCF_000754665.1 Bison bison bison
TATCTGGAGCCGCCGAACCCACCACGCTTACTAATTATGCCTGGGCTGCTAAAACCCACTCGAGAAGGTGTATAGGGTGAGGCACCTTCCGCTATTCGAGAGGGCGCCTGCGGCCTACGAAAGCGGTGCAAACTTCTTGTCTTGAAGTTTTATTGCTCTCCCGAGTAAACCAAGCTACTCAGTCTCTTTCTCCACCGAATTTTCCTACTGAGCTATCCTCATACTATTATTCTTGATATCTCTGATTAACATATAAATAGTCGCCTAGGCTATCTCCCCTTCGAATACCCTGAATCAGCTGGGACTGGTCCCTGGCAGGTGGCGCCCGAACAAGGACCTCAGGAGGCAATAATCAAAGAGCTGAGCAGACACAAACCACGCAATCAGCAGGCAATAAGCATGGAGCTCAGCAGTGACGAATCATGGTGAACAACTGGCAGTAATCAAGCAGGTGACCAGGCAGGAATCACGCAGCTGAGCTGGCAATTGTCAAGCAAATGAGTCGGCAGGAATCCCGCAGCTCAGCTGGCAATGATCATGCAGATGAGCCGGCAGGAAGCAGGCAGCTAAGCAGGCCCTGATCACGTGGCTGATCCAGTACAGATCACGTTACTGAGCATGCACTGATCACGTGGCTATCATGCACTGATCAC
>NW_011381527.1:0-983 GCF_000754665.1 Bison bison bison
AATTACAAAGCACTGAGAAATCTCAATTCTACCAGATTCCCACAATAAAATCATGAAGATCTTAAGGAGTTAGGGGTAATTTTTTGGGAGGTGGGGAAGCAGAAACTGTTTAAGTCTTTAGAAAAATGTATCATAATCAATTTAGCCTGGAATATTTGTAGTCTTTCCTTCAGTTTCAGAAGATTCTACAGCCCTAAGAGTAATGCAGGGCTTTCTAACTGAAACCAAGAAACTCACCAAGAGCTCACCAAACTGTAACAGAGCACATTAGAAAAATTGTGTTTCTGTGCTGTTAAAATTTGTGAGCTTTATAGCCAAATTAAAGAATGGCAAAAATACCTTCAAGATGGTTGTGCTAAAGATCCTGCTAAAACAGGTGAGGCCACAGCGCAAGGGAAGAGGGAAGGTGTGGGAGACCCTTGAATGAAGTGTGGTCCGGGGGAGAGGTAGGCTCCAAAGACACAGCTGAGAAGAATCTAACAGGGCCACACCTGTAAGTGTCACAGCCATGAGTTTGGGGGTCTCCCTCAGGCTTGCATCTGAGAAGGAGCAGCACCCGAAGCCTCTATGTCAGGAATGACCAGAGACAGTACACCAGAGCAGCCACCAGAGACAGTTATGGTTGTAAATATGAATGATCCCAGGAAATAGCTGAGACAGCGGGAGTCCCAAGACCCATACCCATCAGTCAGACCCACTGTAGTTGCACTCACTAGAGCAGTGCAAAGGCATGAGGTGGCCCACAAGCAAGGTGGAACTGGAAGGGGCTGCTGTTCTCATCTGCTCTGAGTGCCAGACGAATTCAGACACATGCCTGCCATCCGTTGTGAAGACAGGGAGCAGGTCAGAGACCCAGGGTTTTCTGCTGAAGACACACACAGACACACAGACACACACACATATACACATGCACGCCACCCCCTTGCTTGAAGACACAGTGTGCAACAGGGACTGCTAAATCCTGACCAGGTAAGCAGTGACAT
>NW_011381528.1:0-513 GCF_000754665.1 Bison bison bison
TTCAACCAGTCCATTCTGAAGAAGATCAGCCTGGGATTCTTTGGAAGGAATGATGCTAAAGCTGAAACTCCAGTACTTTGGCCACCTCATGCGAAGAGTTGACTCATTGGAAAAGACTCTGATGCTGGGAGGGATTGGGGGCAGGAGGAGAAGGGGACAACAGAGGATGACATGGCTGGATGGCATCACTGACTCGATGGATGTGAGTTTGAGTGAACTCCAGGAGTTGGTGATGGACAGAGAGCCCTGGCATGCTGCAATTCATGGGGTTGCAAAGAGTCGGCCACAACTGAGCAACTGAACTGAACTGAAAGTACCACCCTAAACAATTAGAAAAGGAAGAAAAGAGTCTGAATAGGCAAAAAATAAAATATTAAAGATCAGAGAGAAAATAAATGAAATAAAACCAAATAACAATTTTTAAAAATCCATGAAGCCAAGAGCTGTTTTTTAAGATATAACAAAAGATAAATAAAACTGATAAACTTTTAGCTAGACTCACCAAGAAAAAAA
>NW_011381529.1:0-865 GCF_000754665.1 Bison bison bison
ATCTCTTGCCTTGGCAGGAGGGTTCTTTACCACTAGCGCCACCTTGGGAAGCCCTTAAACAAGTTAGTAAAACCCAAATTGTCTCTGATTTCAGTGCATATATTAAAGAAAGTATGAAAGGAAGGATAGTCCATTTTCTATGACTGATGACTTTCAGTGAAAAGTGGAAGTTATTCATTCATTTATTCATTCAGTAAATATTTACTGAGTGTCAATTATTGACTTGATATTGATGGTAGGGCAAATACAGAGAATACAGCACAATCTCTATCTTTAAAGTGTTTATAACCTAGAGAGGGACATGTATGCAGATAATTATACAATGAATATGTCTACAAATAATTATGATATACTGTGGTAAATTCTATATGATTGGTATGAATAAAGTTTAGTAGGCATCCAGAAGAAATAATCATAAATTACTATTAAGGAGTTTGGGGAAGATTTCACAGAGGAATTCACATTTGAGCTATTAGGGATTCCAAAATACTGAAGTAACACTGTCTTTCACAGAGGTTGCAGCAGGAACACTGCATTTGGATATAGCTGCACCTGATGGTATATTTGGGGAGCAGCAGTGTGGTGTAGCATGAACCTAGTATCAGTTCAGTGCAGTTCAGTCACTCAGTCGTGTCCGACTGTTTGTGACCCCATGAATCGCAGCATGCCAGGCCTCCCTGTCCATCACCAACTCCCGGAGTTCACTCAGACTCACGTCCATCGACTCAGTGATGCCATCCAGCCATCTCATCCTCTGTCGTCCCCTTCTCCTCCTGCCCCCAATCCCTCCCAGCATCAAAGTCTTTTCCAGTGAGTCAGCTCTTCGCATGAGGTGGCCAAAGTACTGGAGTTTCAGCTTTAGCAT
>NW_011381530.1:0-555 GCF_000754665.1 Bison bison bison
TATAATGAAAACAATCTGCTGTCTAATACTTTAAGACTCTACCAGTAACTAATAGAATATAATATGTGAATGTGCTGAAGATCATACTGTGTTATTTTTATTTATCTAATTTTATTTTGCATCTCTTTCTTCACCCATACCATCCTAATTTAGACACCCCTTCATTTCAGCAGGGATGATTTCAGAAATCACTTTACATCCATTACCTCTTTTCCCTTTCTTCTCATTTTCTTGCTTACAAATATTATATCAGGTGTCATTTACCTAGGATGCATAACGAATGCTTTCTTGAACGGAAGAGTTTGGAATACCGTGCAGTAAAATAGTAAACCAATGAACTAAAGCCTCATTTTCTCTTCTTTGTTTAAATATTGAAAATGAAACTATGAAGATGAACATGTAAATTTATTGTTCAAATACAGGAATGGTAGGTATTTGTTGACATCTCCCAAAGTAACGTTCAATCTTCCTTGGGCTCCATAATCTGACACGTATTTGATAGGTCAGTTTTAATTAGCATGGTTTCCATATAATGATGATTGTTGATGAGTTGAC
>NW_011381531.1:0-857 GCF_000754665.1 Bison bison bison
ATATTTTGCAGGACTTGAAGCCCTTAAGGCTTCCCAGGTGGTGCCAGTGGTAAAGAACCAGCCTGCCAATGCAGGAGACACAGGAAACGTGCATTCAATCATTGGGTCAGGAATACATCCTGGAGGAGGGCATGGCAACCCACTCCAGTATTCTTGTCTGGAAAATCCCATAAACAGGTGCCTAACGGGCTACAGTCTGTGGAGTTGCAGAGCTGGACACGACTGAAGCAACTTAGCATACACACACGAAGGCTTTAAATGAAACTGGGGCATGGGTGGGGAGGCAAGCAAGAGCAAATGAAATCTGCATTCACCTTATTAATTTAACACAAGGTGTTAAGAAAAAAATATCTAAACCTTGGGGAAAAGGTCCTTTTAATGTCATATTCAGGCAAGCTTACTAAGCATTGTTTACTTATCTACAGGAATGTACCTCTGTTTGACTTGGCTGTTTACTGTTAATCACTGGCTCAGATTGTGTGAAGTTACATGTTAACTTGCAGATCTTTTCCAGTAACAATGCAAATGATTTCTATCCACCTGAAAAGGAAATCCCAATGGTTATGGTGATTTATTGTCCTATAGGACATAAATCAGTTTTGTTATCTAATAGCAATTTATTTTAATATCCTTTTAAAAATGCCTATAAATGCTCAGCCCCCCAAAAATGCTCTTTCAATCAGCCTTTGCCATGTTACCATTCTCTCATTCAGTTCAGTTCAGTTCAGTTCAGTCCCTCAGTTGTGTCTGAATCTTTGCGACCCCATGAACCACAGCATGCCAGGCCTCCCTGTCCATCACCAACTCCCGGAATCTACCCAAACCCATGTCCATTGAGTCAGTGATGCCATCCAACC
>NW_011381532.1:0-706 GCF_000754665.1 Bison bison bison
TATTTGGGTTTCATATGTGCTACCTTTAATGAAAATGTTTCTGCCACACAGTAAGAGGCAGTTGCCTTGAAGTCACAGTAGACTATTATACTCAGATTTAGTATTTCTAAGTTTATCACTGAGCATTTACATACAGAAAAGAAAAAAGAAATCTTAGCAGCAACGTTGCCTAGATTTCTAGTTCTGGTTCTGCTATGTAAACTTGAACAGGTTAGCATATTGATTTTACTTCTCTTTTTAAAAAGAAGGAAAAAGTTATTTTACCACACTTGGTGGAAATAGATGTGCTATGAAAATTTGGGTTGCTTTTTTTAAGGTGGTAATATTCGAAAGTTAATTAAATATTTACAGCAGCTAACTTCAGAGAGAAGTCATTTTTATGAATTGCCAGTTAATGTACATCTTTCACAAACTTTTAACTTTTTATTATAGAAACATTAGAAACATTAGAAAACATGTTAACATGTTTTCAACATTAGAAAAATATTGCAGAAAGTTTGGAAAGTAGAAATTCATCTATAATCCCATCTCCTTACAGTAATTTTCACTTTCACTTCCCTTTTTCCATTCACTATCATTTGCATATAAATTTTTTGTAGTTACAATCAAAATTTATCTTTCTGTTGAAAAGTGAAAGTGTTAGTCACTCAGTCGTGTCCGACTCTTTGTGACCCCATGGGCTGTAGACCACCAGGCTCCTCTGTCC
>NW_011381533.1:0-667 GCF_000754665.1 Bison bison bison
ATCATATTTCGGGGGTATGGAATAGCTCCAGCATTAGTTTAGATTTAGGCAAACTTCACACTCAGATAAAGACCATGGAACATTCCCATTGGATTTTTCCACCTCAGGAGCAGCAAATGACCTTTTTTCTTATATTTTTGAACCTTATTTCAGGAAAAAAACATTCTGTCTACTATTTTTAGCTACGCTGCCGTGGCCACTCTAATTCTGCTTCTCATAATTATTCTTCCTTGTATTGTCAGAACTCTTGGACAGAGCACTCAGAAGCTCGTGACTGAATTACATCTGGCTGTTTTAAAAAAATAAAAAGGGAAGATGCCAGGAGCCAGGAGAAGACCTGACAGGCAAAGGCGGATCAGAAGTCAAGGGATTCCCTGGACCTGCTCGAGCATCTGCTCCAAAACCAAAATCTGTCTCTCTACTGTTTACTATATTATGCCTTTCACCAAGTCTTTTGACATTAACAGGGGGTTCTCTCCAACCACCTTTCTCTGAAGAAAACCAACTTAGGGCTCTAGTTAATAAGTCTCCTGGGATTGAAAGGAACATTTTAAATCTAACCCCTCTGTTACTATTTGAGCTTGCTTGGCAGTTTTATCCACACTCTTGTAACTAATGCACGTGATTGTTCACAACACCCCAAGCATAACCATCGAGTGATAAAAAA
>NW_011381534.1:0-648 GCF_000754665.1 Bison bison bison
GACAATAAGTTAGGATATATTCCTCCAGTCCATTTCTTCAGGTAAGACTGACATTTGAAAACATCCTGTTTTCTTCTGGTAAGATTGGTATTTGAAAACAAACAGCCTTTTATTTTTACTAGATTTTAGCATTTCAAATCCATTTCCAGATGAGCTGAAAATACTCCCAAATACTATTTGCAATTGCAAGCAAAAGGAATCCTCTTAGTTCATATTTCCAACACACACACACACACACACACTCCACACTTGCAGAACTAGCAGGTATTACTGCTGACACTGAAAACTCCAATTACCCCAGGATTTGAGTGTTGACTGGCTCCTGATTTATTTTTGGCAAATTAGGTAGCATAATGAGTAAAACAAATACTTTGAGGATCAGATTTAAATGAACAAATCTAAGGGAATTCAGGTGTGAGTTTAATTTCCACAGTTATTTCTCCAATTGTGGTAAAGTCTTGGCAGCTGCAAGCATCAATTAATAATCTGGGCTTCCAACAATAACAGGGTCCTGCTCAGAATGGATTTACAGAAAATTTGTCCAATCTGATCCAAAGCTACCAAATTGGCAAATTTACCAAAAGTAGATGGAGTAGATTACACTTTGCAAAAGAATGATGAGAAAAAAAAATCTGGTGTAGAAAAAAT
>NW_011381535.1:0-640 GCF_000754665.1 Bison bison bison
TAGGGCAGAAAGACAAAGAAGAACTAAAGAGCTTCTTGATGAAAGTGAAAAAGGAGAGTAAAAATTTGGCTTAAAGACTCAACATTCAGAAAACTAAGATCATGGCATGGTCCTGTCACGTCATGGCAAATCGATAGGGAAACAATGGAAACAGTGAGAGACTTTATTTTGGGGGGCCCCAAAATGAATGCAGATGGTGACTTCAGCAGTGAAATTAAAAGATACTTACTCCTTGGAAGAAAAGTTATGACCAATCTAGACAGCATATTAAAAAGCAGAGGCATTACTTTGTCTGCAAAGGTCCATCTAGTCAAGGCTATGATTTTTCCAGTGGTCATGTATGGATGTGATTGTTGGACCATAAAGAAAGCTGAGCACCGAAGAATTGATGCTTTTGAACTGTGGTGTTGGAGAAGACTCTTGAGAGTCCCTTGGACTGCAAGGAGATCCAACCAGTCCATCCTAGAGGAGATCAGTCCTGGGTGTTCATTGGAAGGACTGATGTTGAAGCTGAAACTCCAATAGTTTGGCCACCTGATGTGAAGAGCTGACTCATTTGAAAAGACCTTGATGCTGGGAAAGATTGAAGGCAGAGGAGAAAGGGACCACAGAGATGGTTGGATGGCATCACTGACTGGAT
>NW_011381536.1:0-695 GCF_000754665.1 Bison bison bison
ACTAACGGCTTGGGCAGGAGAAGGGCCGTAGAAGTAGACAGCACCGGCTAGTTTTCAGGCGGGCTCCATTTGGGTGGCCTCCTGCCCCCTACTATCTGATATTAGGGAAGAATCGTGGCTTTCCTGTTGCGGAAACTGTTTTCCTCATCAGTTACAGCTGGTCACCTGCCTGCTCTCTGCGCACAGGGGGCAAAGGAACTGCCCCTGAAAGCCGAGAGCGTCTCGCGCATGCGCAGTCGGCTTCCCAGAACCGGCCCGCTCCAGTCTGATCCTGTCAAGGCTTGTTGGCCTAGAGCCTGGTTCAGCGCAGGTGAGCCTCATCCGGAAGCTAGACCCCGCCCCCCCGGCCAAACTCCTGCCCAGACCCACGCAGTTAACAGGTTAGCTTGACCAGACCGCTTCCTGCCTTATCTAGGATGTAGAGAAACTGGAACTGGAATTATATGCATATATATGGGATATACGACGTGTATGTGACGGCCACTGCCCTAAACATCAAATTGACCGTGTGTTTCCACATTCAATGGGGCGCAGCAGAGGGAAGGATTCTTCTCTCAGTATCTGTGTGTCTCTCTACCTGCCAAGCTTCTTCTGTGCCTGTATCCATCAGTCCATGTATCTACGGTCCACCGAAGCAGCTAGGAACAAAGACCCAGGAGAAATGAGAGTTCCTCCTTAGGAGAACAGGAGGAAAA
>NW_011381537.1:0-711 GCF_000754665.1 Bison bison bison
TGGCCTCTGCATTTTGGAGCTGAGTTACAGTCACATTAAGAATTCTGCATCCTCAGAACAGAGGAGAAAACCCAAGGTTGATGGTGAAGCAATTTTCCATAATCAAAAACAGTTAAAGGAATTGACAGAGTTATATGGATCAGAGCAAACTGAGGAGGGAGATAAAGGTTTCTAGGAGGAGTAAAGGGAGACTAAAAAGGCAAGAGTGCAATCAACTAGGAATTAAATTAATAAGTGAAAATATATTCTAAATACAGAATTCCTAAAGGATAAACATTTATTAATAAAAAGTTTCAAAATCAAAAATTAAGAACCTAGAATAGGATTTAAACTCCTATGATTACTGGAGAAAATTTAGAAGTCAAAATAATTATCAAACATTTATATTGTGGTATATAGAAATGAATTAAAGGGAATGATAAGGAACAAAAGAGTGTTTATTAAAAAACATGAAAACAGTAAAGAATAATCTAACAATTTCTCTAGAGAAATTGTTGTGAGTTTAGTGGTGCCAGATCAGTGTCAGACAATCTCTTTTTCCTGCTTCTACTTGTTGTCCAATACTATTGCTGTCCTTGAATTGCACAGTTTCTGCATTAGCTTCAGAGTTTCAATCTGTAGCTTCTGTCACTTCTGGGCTAGTTCACCCTTCTTTGCTTATTTTTACTTCCTCATTTTGCAATTCTCTTCTGTGACATGCTTACACAAGAC
>NW_011381537.1:4305-5115 GCF_000754665.1 Bison bison bison
TCAGAATGTTGAGCTTTAAGCCAAATTTTCCAGTCTTCTCTTTGACTTTCATCAAGAGACTTTTTAGTTCCTCTTCACTTTCTGCAATAAGGTTGGTGCCATCTGCAAATCTGAGGTTATTGATATTTCTCCCGGTAATCTGAATTCCACCTTGTGCTTCTTTCAGCCCAGCGTTTCTCATGATGTACTCTGCCTACAAGTTAAATAAGCAGGTGATAATACAAAGCCTGATGTCCTCCTTTTCATATACAAAACCATTCTGTTGTTCCATGCCTAGGTCTAACTGTTGCTTCCTGACCTGCATATAGGTTCCTCCAAGGCAGGTCAGGTGGTCTGGTATACCCGTCTCTTTCAGAATCTTCCACGGTTTATTGTGATTCACACAGTCAAAGGATTTGGCATAGTCAATAAAGCAGAAATAGGTGTTTATCTGGAACTCTCTTGCTTTTTTGATGATCCATCGGATATTGGCAATGTGTTCCTGGTTCCTCTGGTTCCTCTGCCTTTCCTAAAACCAGGTTGAACATCTAGAAGTTCACAGTTCACATATTGCTGAAGCCTCGCTTGGAGAAATTTGAGCATTGCTTTACTAGCGTGTGAAATAAGTGCAACTGTGAAGAAGTTCGAGCGTTCATTGTCATTGCCTTTCTTTGGAATTGGAGTGAAAACTGACCTTTTCCAGTCCTGTGGCCACTGCTGAGTTTTCCACTTTTGCTGGCATATTGACTGCAGCACTTTCACAGCATTATCTTTCAACATTTGAGATAGTTCAACTGGAATTCTATCACCTCCACTAGCTTTGTTCATAGT
>NW_011381537.1:9460-9772 GCF_000754665.1 Bison bison bison
AGCAGCAGAGAATTCAAATGTACTGTTTACCCTATGTTTTCCTATGAACACTGAGAATTACTGTATTCTTGTACCTTTGTTTTCCCTCAATGTTTTGAATAAGGAATTGTTTTCTGAGAATATTCTATGATAGTTACTTATTATATATTATACTGCTGGTTTTAAGTTTCCTGTTACAGCATTTGTGCCATACTTCTGTGACAACTGGGTAAAATATTGCAAAATACACAGCCTATAATATACTTTTCCATTAACATAATATATTGAGACTGTTTTTGTTATCTAGTTAGATTTTCTCTAATGTGGCTACCT
>NW_011381538.1:0-754 GCF_000754665.1 Bison bison bison
TGATCACGTGCCTGATCATGCACGAATCACGAAGCTGATCATACACTGATCACATGACTCTGCATACACTGATAACGTGGCTGATCATGCACTGATCACGTGCCTGATCATGCACTAATCAGGTTGCGTATGATGCACTGATCACGTGGCTGATCATACACTGATCACCTGGCTGATCATGCACTGATCAGGGGCTATCCTGCACTGATCACGTGGCTGATCATGTACTGATCACGTGCCTGATCATGCACTGATGACGTGCCTGATCACTCACTGATGGTGTGACTGATCATGCACTAGTCACGTGGCTATCATGCAGTGATCATGTGGCTGATCATATACGGATCAGGTGACGGATTATGCACTGATCACGTGCCTGATCATGCACTGATCACGTGCTTGATCATGCACTGATCACGTGCCGGATCATACAGTGATCACGTGGCTGATCATGCACTGATCACGTGGTTGATCGTGCACTGATCAATTGGCTGATCAAGCACTGATACCCTGGCTATCATGCACTGATCACTTGACCGATCATTCACTCTTCACTTGCCTGATCATGCACAGATCACATGGCTGATCATGCACTGATCACGTGACTGTGCATGCACTGATATCGTGGCTGACCATGCACTGATCACGTGGGTGATCATGCACTAATCAAATTGTGGATCATGCACTGATCACGTGGCTGATCATAAAATGATCACGTGGCTGATCATGCATGGATCACGTGGCTCATCATACA
>NW_011381539.1:0-533 GCF_000754665.1 Bison bison bison
CCCAGCATCAGGGTCTTTTCCAATGAGTCAGTTCTTTGCATAAGGTGGCCAAAGTATTGGAGTTTCAGCATCAGTCATTCCAGTGAATATTCAGGACTGATTTCCTTTAGGATGGACTGGTTTGATCTCCTTGCAGTCCAAGGGACTCTCAAGAATCTTCTCCAAAAACATTGTTCAAAAGCATCAATTCTTCAGTGCTCAGCTTTCTTTATAGTCCAACTGTCACATCCATACATAATACTGGAAAAACCATAGCTTTGACTAGATGGACTTTTCTTGGTAAAGTAATATCTCTGCTTTTTAATATGCTGTCTAGGTTCATCATAGCTTTTCTCCTAAGGAGCAAGTGTCTTCTAATTCCATGGCTGCAGTCACCATCTGCAGTGATTTTGGAGCCCAAGAAAATAAAGTCTGTCACTATTTCCATTGTTTCCCCATATGTTTGCCATGAAGTGATGGGACAAGATGTCATGATCTTAGTTTTCTGAATGTTGAGCTTTAAGCCAACTTTTTCACTCTCCTCTTTCACTTTT
>NW_011381540.1:0-604 GCF_000754665.1 Bison bison bison
TTATTAAAACAAAACATAAACATTTTAGATATGCATCATGCCCCATGAGTAGTGGTCTCTAGATTAGTTAACAAGCAAGAAGTGAAAACTCATTTGTAACACTGAAAATTCAAATATTGATATACACATAATGTTCATTTAAAATGTACATAGGTGTTTGAGAAATTACTTCACTCAACTTTTGGGTTTTTTGTGGAATTACAAACAGGCATAACAGCAATTATATTAATTAATTATATTAATCACCTACATGCATACTTTCATAAATGTGTGATTTCTGTAATTCTTTTGATTTTTATATTTGCTTTGATTCTATTTATTGAAATATAATTGATGGCTCTTGAATCTAATAAAACAAGCTTGGATTTTATGTCTTTATTTTCATAGTATTTTAGTTTTATTGTAATTTTTCAAAAGTATCGATAGGCTACTGGCTGAAATTTTTTTAATATCTGATAATTGACCACTGATAGCTTAAGAAGCACTGCCCAAACTCAGATGACAAAAAATCTGTCTGCAATGCGGGAGATCTGGGTTCGATCCCTGGGTTGGGAAGATCCCCTGGAGGAGGACATGGCAACTCACTCCAGTATTCTTGCCTGGA
>NW_011381541.1:0-707 GCF_000754665.1 Bison bison bison
AGCATCAGGGCCTTTTAAAATGAGCCAGTTCTTCACATCAGGTGGCCAAAGTATTGGAATTTCAGCTTCAACATCAGCCCTTCTAATGAATATTTAGGACTGATTTCTGCTGAGAGCCGGCATATTGCATATTGAGTGCATATTGCATATTTAGTGCAGCACTTTCCATAGCATCATCTTTCAGCATCTGGAATAGCTCAACCAGAATTCTATCACTGCCGGGAGCCAGCGTGAGGAACTCCGCCCATGGCAAAGATCATGAGGAAGGAGGCTCAGCATACGCAAAGGTGGGATCGAGCCTCAGGAGTCCCCCTGGAAATTCTCAAGCATCTACCCCCAAAACCAGAGTCTGCCTATTTTCTGCTTTGTGCTTTCACCTACACCTCTGACTTTATGGGGGGCTGTCCCCCACTACCTCTCTCTGAAAAAAGAGTTAGCTTACAGCTCCAGTTAATAATTCCTGGCTGTGACAGTGTTTCAACCTACAAACTCCTTTGGAAATCCTCTAGCCTGCCTGAATAGGTTTTTCCAGCCACATGTGATTGCTCAGAGCCTCCCAACTGTGAGAGGCATGAGATGTTCTAAACTGTCTAAATACAGATTCTTTAGAGTAGTTAAAAGATTTATTAGAAATTGTATTGGTGAAGGGTTTTTCATTTGTTGGGCCAATGTTTGCTGCTAAGTTTCCATATCCCTTACCTGCTGTG
>NW_011381542.1:0-530 GCF_000754665.1 Bison bison bison
AGGTTCAACAGAGGTAGATGAACAAGGTTTGTTTAAAGTTTAACTGCAAGGGGACAAGAACAGAGGAAAGGCAAACAATGGAATAAATATAATAGGTTTAAAAAATTAAAATTTAAAACAATAAAAATAGAAAATAATAAAAAAAATCAAAAATAACTGGGAAAGCCAGGAATCCTCCAAAGAACTGTAAAAATCCAATGTAGAAGCAGAGGTTTATCACAAGAGTAAAAAGTATGACTGAATATACACATGTACATATACACCCACAAGCAAAATCAAAACATTCCAGCAAAATAAAGTACAATAGATTGATTGACCTGGTGAACAAAGGAAAAAAAAAATTATATATATATATATCTATATATACCAGAATAGAACCACCTGAAGCACAAACTGGGAAACAAAACTAGAGCAAGGTGCCAATTGGAGAATAAAAGAATGAAAATAAAACTAACAAATATATTGAGAGAAAAGGAAAGAAAGAAAAAAATACATATGCAGAGTTAAATAGAGGTACAGATGACTGTTGA
>NW_011381543.1:0-605 GCF_000754665.1 Bison bison bison
CTGACCCAGCACTGTATGTTGGCTGTGAAATGAGCAGATCAACTCATCTCTTTTGCTCACAGATCATCAGGTCTACAGGAACTACACTTTTATAATTTGAACTGATGTGTTGGAGATGACTTGAGAGTCTCATGGACTGCAAGGAGATCAGACCAGTCAATCCTAAAGTAAAGCATTCCTGCATATTCATTGGAAGGACTGATGCTGAAGCTGCAGCTCCAATACTTTTGCTACCTGATGCGAAGAAGTGACGCATTGGAAAAGTCCCTGACGTGGGAAAGATTGAAGGCCGGAGAAGGGGACGGCAGAGGATGAGATGGTTGGATGGCATCACCAACTCAATGGACTTGAGTTGGAGCAGCCTCTGGAGTTGATGGTGGACGGAAACCCTGGCGTGCGGCAGTCCATCGGGTCGCAAAGAGTAGGACACAACTGAGCGACTGAACACTTGAGATAGTGCCCAAGTGCACCCTGGTCCATATCTGGACCTGACTTAGATGACAAGGTCCTGAACTTCAAGTTAATGCTATAATGGATAAATTATTTGAAAGCATTTGCAGGAAAACACATTTTGGACATAAAAGTATGTAAACAATTTGTGGCCA
>NW_011381544.1:0-525 GCF_000754665.1 Bison bison bison
ATTCCATGGACTGTAGCCCTCCAGTCTCTTCTGTCCATGGGATTCTCCAGGCAGAATACTGGAGCGGGTTGCCAGGCCCTCCTCCAGGGGATCTTCCCCACCTGGGGATCCAATGGACATCATATTATGTCTCCTGTATTGCAGGCGAATTCTTTGCCTCTAGCATGTTCACCAATAAAATAATTTTAAAAATAGGCTACATATTATTGAAACACAGACATGTAAATCAGATGTATCAGGCAAAATCAAAATTCAGTCAGTCAGAATTAAAAACAAAAGCAAGCATAGGACTTACAGCTAACTGGGCAGTAAGCACTTGTAGTAGGAGAAAAGGAGTTTAAAATGAACTGCGCTTTATCACATATGTGTTTAAAGACGTTATTCTAGAATGTTCTTGCCAGATGAAGATTGAGAAGCTAATTGAAAAACGAAAATGCTGGGAGGTAACACCATAGTAAGAGAACTTTGCTGTTTCCTCAGGTTTTGTCTTTTACCTTTGATATATATATATATATATAGTGCTGA
>NW_011381545.1:0-617 GCF_000754665.1 Bison bison bison
ATTGATTATATTCTTTGCAGCCAAAGATGGAGAAGCTCTATACAATCAGCAAAAACAAGACAGGGAGCTGACTGTGGCTCAGATCATGAACTCCTTATTGCCAAATTCAGACTTAAATTGAAGAAAGTAGTGAAAACCACTAGACCATTCAGGTGTGACCTAAATCAAATCCCTTATGATTATACAGAGTGAGAAAACGATTTAAGGGACTAGGTCTGATAGACGGAGTACCTGATGAACTATGGATGGAGGTTCGTGACACTGTACAGGAGACAAGACCATCTCCATGGAAAAGAAATGAAAAAAGCAAAATGGCTGTCTAAGGAGGCCTTACAAATAGCTGTGAAAAGAAGAGAAGCAAAACGAAAAGGAGAAAAGGAAAGATATTCCCATTTGAATGCAGAGTTCCAAAGAATAGCAAGGAGAGATAAGAAAGCCTTCCTAAGTGATCAATGCAAAGAAATAGAGAAAAATAACAGAATGGGGACGACTAGAGATCTCTTCAAGAATGTTAGAGATACCAAGGGAACACTTCATGCAAAGATGGGCTCGATAAAGGACAGAAATGGTATGGACCTAACAGAAGCAGAAGATATTAAGAAGAGGTGGCAAGAATA
>NW_011381546.1:0-770 GCF_000754665.1 Bison bison bison
TTGGCCCCCCTCTGAGGTCAGGCTCTGCCTAGAACCCGCTGCAGCTGCCCTGCCTGCAGACAGAGCGCCCACTCCAGGAGCAGCCAGGGGGCGTGAGCCAGCTGCACCCGCCACCCGGACCTGCCCCTTCTCGGCCCGCAGACTGGCCGGTCCAGACCCACAGCCTCTTCTGCCTGCACTTCGATGTTCCCACTAAGGACACGGACCTACCAAGCTGTGTTGCCAAGGGACTTCCTCCCAGATGCCTCTCTGCCCCAAGGCTGCAGCTGCCTGTCTGCAGGCTGGCTGACCCCAGCATGGGGGCCATCTGCTTGGGTGGGGCCACCTGCCACCCCCCATGCCCCAGCACCTCGGGGCCGCGGCCAGCACAGGGCTCACCCCTTGGCACCCCCCTCCCGCCTTCCTCTGCCACTCTGGGCCCATCTGGTCTGGTGTCCCGGGGAGCTCCAGGGAGGCCACATCTCCTTGGGGACGGCCTCACAGTGTCCCAGGGACTGGAGGAAGGCCCTCTGTGCCCACCTCGCACACCCCGATTTCCACCCCGACACCGCTGTTGGTCTTGGGGCCAGCCGAGGTTGAATCAGAGCTGTCACAGAGAGGCCCAGCCTGGCCCACGGGGGCGTGAGGACCTGCCGGCCCTCCCTTCCACTTTCTAGAGTCTGCTGAACACCTCCTATGCACGAGCATCGTCTCCAGGAGAACACCTGCCCTCCACCAGGGGCTGGCCTTTCAGGTACGCCCTCGGCTGGGAGGGTGACACCAAGTGATGA
>NW_011381547.1:0-531 GCF_000754665.1 Bison bison bison
GATATAATGGTCATCTGAATTAAATTCTCCCATTCCCATCCATTTTAGTTCATTGATTCCAAAATGCCAATGTTCACTCTTGCCATCCAGCACCTATTTGACCACTTCCAATTTACCTTGATTAATGGACCCAACATTCCAGGTTCCTATGCAGTATTGTTCTTTACATCATCAGACTTTTTTTCACCACCAGATACATCTACAATTATGCATTGTCTCTGCTTTTGCTTAGCCTCTTCATTCCTTCTGGAGATATTTCTCTGCTCTTCTCCAATTGCATATTGGACACCTACCAACCTGGGGAGGTAGGTCTGTGCTGTAAATAATAACACTGTTGCTTCCTCTAAATAGTAACTGATAGTGTATTTTAGGGCTTCCCAGGTGTCTCATTGATAAAGAATCCACCTGTCAATGTAGGAGACACAGGAAACAGGTTCAATCCCTGGGTTGTGAAGATCCCCTGAAGGAGAACATGGCAATCCACTCCAGTGTTCTTGCCTGGATAATTCGAGGGACAGAGGAGTGTGGCAG
>NW_011381548.1:0-708 GCF_000754665.1 Bison bison bison
AGGATCATACACTGATCATGTGACTGTGTATGCACTGATCACGTGACTGATCATGCACTGATCATGTTGCTGATCATGCACTGATCACGTGGCTGATCATGTACTGATAACGTGGCTATCAGGCCCTGATCACGTGGCTGATCATATACTGATCACCTGACTGATCATTCACTGATCATGTGACTGATCATGCACTGATCACGAGGCTGAATATGCACTGATCACGAAGCTGATCATACACTGACCACGGTACTGTGCATGTACAGATCACTTGGCTGATCATGCACTGATCCCGTGGCTGATCATACACTGATCACGTGACTGCACATGCACTGATCACGAGGCTGATCATAATCTGATCAGGTGACTGTGCATGCACTGACCACGTGTTTGATCGTGCACTGATCATGTGGCTGAACATGCACTGATCTCGTGGCTGATCATACATTGATCACGTGGCTGATCATGCACTAATCACGTTGGAATCATGCACTGATCACGTGGCTGATCAAACACTGATCACGTGTCTGATCATGCACTGATTATTTGGCTGATCATACACCGATCACGTGACTGTACATGCACTGATCACGGGGCTGATCATTCACTGATCACGTGGCTGATCATACACTAATCCCGTGGATGATCATGCACTGATCAAGTGGCTGATCATACACTTATCACAAGGCTGATCTATGCACTGATCAC
>NW_011381549.1:0-598 GCF_000754665.1 Bison bison bison
CTGACAGAGATTATACATAGTCTGTAGATCAGGGAGTGTTGGCATTTTAACAATATTAAATCTTCCAATCTAGAGAGCTAAGATGCTTTTCCGTTTATTTAGAACTTCTTTATTTTTAATTGATTTAAACACCATTTTATAGTCTTCACAGCATGATATTTTGTACTTTGTTAAATATATTACTATACATTTTATTATTTTTGACTCTAGTAAGCAAATTATTTTCCTAGTTTTGTTTTTGGATTTTTATTGCAAGTGTTTAGGAAATACAATTGTTTCTTATGTTTTGACCTTCTCTCTTGCACCTTTTCTGATCTTGCTTGTTAGTTCTAATAGGTGTCTAATGGATTCCTTAAGATTTTTATATGCAAGATAATCATCTGTAAAAGGAGATAGCTTTATTTCTTTTTTCCAAGTTGTATGACTTTTGTTTCATTTTCTCACCTAATTGTCCTGACTAGAACTTCCATCAAGTACAGTACTGAATAGAAGTGATGCATGCTGATCTTAGCGTAACAATATTCAGTTGTTTTTTTTTTTTAACCAATAAGTTTCACATTAACTGTGGGTATTTAATAGATGTCCTTTATCAGGTTGA
>NW_011381550.1:0-805 GCF_000754665.1 Bison bison bison
TGTAGCCCACCACGCTCCTCTCTTCATGGGGCTTCCCAGGCGTGAATACTAGAGTGGGTGTCCATCTTCCACTCCAGGCAGTCTTCCCAACCCAGGGATCGAACCTGCCCTCTTGTATTGGCAAGTGGATTCTTTACCACTGAGCCACCTGGGAAACCCCCAGTTAAAAAGTGTTAGTTGGCATAAATGTCTCCAGATTTATTATATTCTGTATAGCAACTTGCAGTTAAAAACTGGGTAATAGAATTAATTTAGGATAACATTTTGTTCTCTCAAATTTAGAATTTAAAGCTGTTAACAAGCAGATTTACTTGACGTTAAGATCAATGAGAGACATTAAAGGTATTCTGTGACAGTATCTATGTATTAGGGTGAGTATACACTAAGAAGTGTACTAATGTATATACACACATCAACACTCAGTGACTTGGCCCCTTTTGTTTGAGTTGAGAGTGTGATTACGAGTAGCACTCGAAAGGTGTAGTTTGTTAGAAGAAGAATTAGGTGCCACACATAAAGAGGTAAGTTTGATCAGTCATTGTGTAATTTCCGTGAAGGGTTTGTCATTTGAATCCTTTCATTTTAAAAAGAATGAAAGCTGTAGTGGTGGGCATCAGATGTTATTTATCGTTCTGATTGAGGACCTGCCCACCTGGGTTATTTTAATGACTAGTAAACTAGACTTGTGGCTCAGAGTTGCAGGATCTCTTAAGTACCCCTTTTTCCAGCAGAAGACAAATTCTGACTCTAATCACCTGGTGGTATTCGGGATGGATAGTATCACCATGTATTTTCTTTTTATGTT
>NW_011381551.1:0-673 GCF_000754665.1 Bison bison bison
CAGTGATGATAGCCACCAGATCAGTGAATGATAGCCACCTGATCATTGCATGATAGCCACGAGATCAGGGCATGATCAGTCACGTGATCAGTGCATGATCAGTCACGTACAAGTGCATGATCAGCCACGTGATCAGTGCATCATCAATTACGTGATCACTGCATGATCAGTAACGTGATCAGTACATTGTAGCTACGTAATCATTGCATGATTAGCCACGTGAGCAGTGCATTATAGCCACGTGATCAGTACATGATCAGTCATGTGATCAGTGCATGATCAGTCACGTGTCAGTACATGATCAGTCACGTGATCAGTGCATGATCATTTACGTGATCAGTGCACGATGAGTCACCTGACCAGTATATGGTAGCTATGTGATCATTGCATGATCAGCCACGTGGTCAGTACATGATAGCTACTTAATCAGTGCATGATCAGTTACGTAAGCAGTGTATGATCAGCCACGTGATCAGTGCATGCGAGCCACGTTGTGAGTGCATGTTCAGTCACGTGATAGGTGTATGATCAGCCTCGTGATCAGTGCGTGAAATCCACGTGATCAGTGCATGATAGCCACGTGATCAGTTCATGATTAGTCACGTGATCTGTGCATGACAAGGCACGTGATCAGTGTATGATCAGCCACGTGATCAGTGCATGAATACCACGT
>NW_011381552.1:0-598 GCF_000754665.1 Bison bison bison
GGAAAGAGATGGAAGCTCAGCTTGAGGATACTTTTGCCAAGGCTTCACAGAAGCACAGGTGTCATGAAAAGCAGACAGAACTTTTGAACCAAATAGAAAGTGAGGTTGAGGTCTCCGTAACAAACAAAGACGGTTAAGTTCCAGGTTCCACTTTGGAATACCAGCAACAGACTTCTACAATAAAATATGAACTTGAGAAGAAAGCCTTGTCTTATGAAAAGGGATGCATTGGACATGAAACATCCCATGTTTTAGAAGCCACAAAAACGAAATGCAAAAAACAAGATGTGTGATTCAGAGAGCTATCAGCGTATCCTATAGGAAAAAACAAACAAACAAACTACAGTTAAAAGAGAAATAATGAAAGTCAGAAAAAGAATTTTATTTCTGCCTCCTCCAATGAAATGGAGGAGGCAGAAGGCACGGTAAAAGGTGTATTTTTGAAAAAGAAAGTGCAATGAGGTACAAAGAAAATAAGAAATTAGTGAAAATTCAAGGCTTTGACCCATTTTGGATAACTTAACAGAGCTTCTCTGGTGGCTCAGTGGTAAAGAATCCACCTGCCAATGCAGGAGATGCAGGTTTGACACCTGGGTTG
>NW_011381553.1:0-484 GCF_000754665.1 Bison bison bison
TCAGATCATGAACTCCGTGTCAAAAATACAGATTTAAATTAAAGAAAATATGGAAAACCACTAGACCATTCAGGTATGACCTGAAACAAATCCTTTATGATTATACACTGGAAGCAACAAATAGATTCTCAGGATTAGATCTGATAGAGAGAGTGCCTGGAGAAGTATGGATGGAGTTTCATGACACTGTATAGGAGGCAGTGATCAAGATCATCCCCAAGAAAAATAAATGCAAAAAGGCAAAATGGTTGTCTGAGGAGGCCTTAGAAATAACTGTGAAAAGGGAAATGAAAGGCAAAAGAGAGGGAGGAGCCAAGATGGCGGAGGAGTAGGACGGGGAGAACACTTTCTCCCCCACAAATTCAGCAAAAGAGCATTTAAAAGTCAAGTAAATTCCACAAAACAACTTCTGAATGCCGGCAGAGGACATCAGGCACCCAGAAAAGCAACCCAACTCTTCGAAAGGAGGTAGGAAAAAATATTA
>NW_011381553.1:3650-4087 GCF_000754665.1 Bison bison bison
AACTCCACAAACTGCCAGAATAACAGAAAGGACACCCCAAAATCAGCAAATTTAAACAAGATGAAGAGACAGAGGAATAACCCAGCAGATAAAGGAACAGGATAAATGCCCACCAAACCAAACAAAAGAGGAAGAGATAGGGAATCTACCTGATAAAGAATTCCAAATAATGATAGTGAAATTGATCCAAAAATCTTGAAATCAAAATGGAATCACAGATAAATAGCCTGGAGACAAGGATTGAGAAGATGCAAGAAAGGTTTAACAAGGACCTAGAAGAAATAAAAAAGAAATCAAATATAGTAAATGAATAATAGCAATAAAATGAAATTAAAAAACACTCCTGGAGGCAACGAAATAGTAGAATAACAGAGGCAGAAGATAGGATTAGTGAATTAGAAGTATAGAATGGCAGAAATAAATGAATCAGAGAGGAT
>NW_011381554.1:0-552 GCF_000754665.1 Bison bison bison
TGAAACACAACCCCAAAACTTCACTGGGTGAGGCCCAATCTGATGGGCCCAGCCCCTGGCTGCTCTCACCTCAGGCCACTCTGCTTCCAGGACTTGGGCCGAGGCCAAGTTCTTCCTGGTCTTGGTCTTTGCCTTGGGGTTGCAACACTGAAAAAGTGCCCACAGGCGGGCCCTTTGGTTACACTCTCTTGCGGATGGGGGCAGCCCCCGATTTCAGGACCTGCCGAGAGGGGGGGGGGGACCTATGGGGCAGCCCAGGCTTCCAGACCGAGATGCTGGAAAGCTCCTCCCTGGGGTGGTGGTGGAAGGTAGGTGAAGGCTGCTGAGACTGAGCTTACAAGGACACTGCCCCCTCCCCAGCCTCAAGTCCCTCAGGCCCTAAGTGAACAGACAGCTCTGTCCCCACTGGACGTGTGTGTCAGAGGAAACTCTGGAGAAGGCAGCATCACTCAGAACCTCTAGGGTTTTCCAAACATAATGTCCAACATGCAACCAAAGAAGCAAAAAAGGGTGTAACAACAAACAAGACCAAGAGAAAAAGAGCTGAACCAG
>NW_011381555.1:0-434 GCF_000754665.1 Bison bison bison
CATTCCTTCCAAAGAAATCCCAGGGCTGATCTTCAGAATGGACTGGTTGGATCTCCTTGCAGTCCAAGGGACTCTCAAGAGTCTTCTCCAACACCACAGTTGAAAAGCATCAATTCTTCAGCGCTCACAGAAGAACTGCACAAAGAAAGTACTCATGAACCAGATAGCCAAAATGACCACGCACCTAGGGCCAGACATCTTAGAATGTGAAGTCAAGGAGTCCGTATGAAGCATCCTTATGAGCAACGCTTGTGGAATTGATGGAATTCTACTTGAGTTATTTCATAGCTATGGGAATGCTTCATTCAATATGCCAGCAAATTTGGAAAACTCAACAGTGGACAAAGAACTGGGAAAGTTCATCCAATTCCATAGACAGGCAATTCCAAAAACTGTTCACACAACCATACAATTGTCCTCATCTAAAACGGAAG
>NW_011381555.1:4724-5192 GCF_000754665.1 Bison bison bison
ATCAACTTGATGGACATGAGTTTACAGAGGTTCTGGGTGTTGGTGATAGACACGGACACGTGACATGCTGCAGTACATTGGGTCATTAAAGTTGAACACGACTGAGAGACTGAACTGAACTGATCTCAAATGTAGAAGTACCTATATTTTTACATGCAAATATAGTGATGCTTGTTTTCCTCCATGATATACCACAGTTTTTATCTCACTTTATGAAAATCTTGAACCTCTTTTTCTTATGTGAAATTTGGACTTGTCCATCCTTCATATCTATCTAGATGGTGGTTTTCTACCATTAAATGTGAAGTTCTGGATATTTCACATAGGACAATCTTGGCAGTGGTTTCTGAAGATATGGAAAACCCTTACGAAAATGGAATTATCTCTATTGTACAAATGAAAATCTGGGCACCCCTTTTTTTAAGTGAAGTAAGGAGTTTGCTGTATTTCTAATAATATATACCAAAA
>NW_011381556.1:0-612 GCF_000754665.1 Bison bison bison
AGCCCATATCACAAATAAATACACATTACTAACTAACAAAAGTTTTATTGAAAGAGAGAGCAAATTAAACATATAAAATACTGTATCTTTTCTATTTAATTATGCATAATTACATATCCTACATATGCAAATACGCAAGGCTTCCATGGTAGCTCAGGTGGTAAAAAATCTGCCTGCAATGAAGGAGACTCAGGTTGATTCCTGGGTTGGGAGGATCCCCTGGAGAAGGGAATGCAACCCACTCCATTACTCTTGCCTGGAGATCCCATGAACAGAGGAGCCTGGTGGGCTACAATTCATGGGGTCACAAAGAGTCAGACAGAACTGAGCAGCCAAGAACACACACAAATGAGCACTGGCTTAACATAAATCACCAGCTGTGCTAGCCCCTAACGGGACAGTCATCCTGTCCTTTGAAAGTCTGTAGTCAAGCACTGATTTCTCCTCTTTAGCTATGAAAGTCCTAGATGGCATCTTCTTCCAACAAAGGCTGTTTCATCTACACTGAAAACCTATTTTTGCTTCATTCATTCATTCATTATCTTAGCTAGGTCTTCTGGGTAACTCGCTGCAGCTTCTATGAATGTATCAGCACTTGCCGTTTCACCTGAC
>NW_011381557.1:0-668 GCF_000754665.1 Bison bison bison
TCAGATACACAGATGGATACACAGAACAAGCAGAAGATTCAGACATATCCCCACTCTGGATAAGATTCAGTTCCCCTGATTTGACACTCCCATCAAGACCCAATGTTCCAGGGATGCCTATCTCTAATCTGCTCCCTCCTCTGTATTTCTCCAGCTTCTAGTGCAGACTGACCCTCCCCGGGCCTTTGTAGGGGCCCAGTCATGTCCTGTAACTGTTGTCTCAGTCAATCCAGCACTTATTTGATACCCATGATGTGTCCAGCATGGACCAGGCACTACACTAAAGAACCACTAGAGACAGTCTGCTGTCAAGAGGCTCAGAACACTCCCAGGGAGTCAGCATCACCCCACCTGACAAGAGGCTGCTGTGCACATAGATGGAAACCCTAGATCAATGTCAACAAAAGTGCTGGGAGAGGGTCATGGGGCTGCTGGAGGCTCAGAAGCATTTACTTAAATCAAGGACAGAAGAGAAATCAATCCAAGAGGCTGAACAGAGTGAGTAAAGACCTCAAAGTAGGGATGGATAAGGCAGGTCACAGGCAAGCCCCTTTCCTCCTCCCCACCCCAGTCCCCATGTGCTGAGAAACAGAGAGGCCAGTGGAGCCCAGAGTTTAAAACTTGAGTCTTCAAAAAACAGGGACTTCAAAGGTCTTCAGAGTAAGAAA
>NW_011381558.1:0-672 GCF_000754665.1 Bison bison bison
CGAGCTCCCATCTCCCTACCATCCCCCTCACTCCCTGCCCCCAAAGAG
Organism: Bison bison bison; assembly: GCF_000754665.1. Taxonomy (NCBI): domain Eukaryota; kingdom Metazoa; phylum Chordata; class Mammalia; order Artiodactyla; family Bovidae; genus Bison; species Bison bison. The sequence continues at coordinate 49 of NW_011381558.1, forward strand.
CTAGTGGGTCCCACAGGATTACTGCAGCCTGAGCCACATTTGTGCACCACTTGTTGTGCTATTATGACCCATCCCTTCGTATCTGCCCCAGCCTGGGCTTGCGACCAGGGCCAAGAGGAGTGTGGGAGGCGGTCAGAGGAATGCAGGAGTGTCCTGGGACCCCGGACCATCTTAGTTGTAAGCCCTGGTGCTTAGATTGCTGGGGCCCGTGGCCTGCCATCCTGATGCTTTGCACGGCTGGGACCTTGGAGCCACTAGTTGTAATGCCAGGCAAAGAGGCCACCCTCTTCAGGTTGGAGGCAGTGGATGACAGTGAGCCCCTGGTGGACGGAGATGCGGCAGGGATCGGGCGGGGGTTCCAGCTGCCTGCAGAAGACATCATGGAGGAGGTGGAGGTTGTGGCAGATGAAGAGCAGCAATAGGGGTCCTCCCAGGAGCTGGAGAGAAGATGATGGAGGAGCAGGGCCAGGAAAGGCCCAGGAGATCAACTGAGCTTCTGGGGCAAGATGCACTGCAGGCACTGGCCGCCGTGAAGGTGGAACTGAGGTCTGAGCATGAGAAAAACTGTGGGACCTACTTTCGGTTCATGCGCAAGAACCATCAGAGGAGGAAGCCTGACTTGGC
>NW_011381559.1:0-900 GCF_000754665.1 Bison bison bison
ATAAGAGAAATGTAGGAATTTGTTGGCATCACCAACATAAATTTTAATCTACAATATCCTGCATGATCAGGTTCCTACTTGGGAGATCAGTTGTAATTAGTAATTATATGAAAGAAATTATATGCAATTATATGAAAGATGGCTGATGAGTTGACCTTGAAAGAGAAGTAGTAAAGGCATCAGTATTGTTTGCACTGGGAACCATGCCTCCCAGTTGCAGTTTAGGGAAAATATCTTCATGGGCTGACATATTGCTGTATCTAACTGTAAAGGTACAAGGCTGATCATCAGTCAAAATCATGTATCTGCAAAAGAGATATGATGTGGTACTGAGAAACAGAAATAGTCATAGTAACAAAATTCTCCCTGTGACCGTTTGCTTGCTTGTAGTTGCTCTGTGAATGCTGATGTAAAAAGATCAACAGATTTTAAACATCAGTTTGATCTATCACACTTTGCTCTTTCAGTCTAACTGACATTGATGATGAAGAAAAAATCACTTTGAGTTGGGACACTTGCACTAGCAACTATGTGGCTTGTAGAAGAATTTCGTATGAAAGACACACTTAGAATTGTGAAGGCTGAAAATACACACTCTCCTCTAGTTTCGGGAAGAATCCAGGAGATATGATCATCCACATTACTCCTTCCTTTAGCATGCTTCATCTTGTAATCTCAAACTAATGAAGGTACTGGAGAGATATTTTTAGTGCCAACTCTTCTTTCCATTCTTAGTAAAACCTGGGGGTAGTATCGCTTAACATTTGGATTATGAGATAACTTCAACTAAAACCAAAGAAGAACATTATTAGTGACCTTTCAAACCAAGGTAAAATAGAGAAACATAGCCAGACTACAAAATATCGTTCCTTTAAACATACAAAGATAATAGCCTACAAA
>NW_011381560.1:0-602 GCF_000754665.1 Bison bison bison
GTGTCCAACTCTGTGCGACCCCATAGACGGCAGCTCACCACGCTCCCCTGTCCCTGGGATTCTCCAGGCAAGAACACTGGAGTGGGTTGCCATTTCCTTCTCCAATGCATGAAAGTGAAAAGTGAAAGTGAAGTCGCTCAGTCGTGTCTGACCCTCAGCGACCCCATGGACTGCAGCCCTCCAGGCTCCTCCATCCTTGGGATTTTCCAGGCAAGCGTCCTGGAGTGGGGTGCCATTGCCTTCTCCAGTCCATTCACAATTGGCCTCAAATTTCGATTATGAATGTTACCTCCATATGAAATTCATGTTTGTGCTCACACATGCCTGCCTATATCAGTCCCAGGGCTAATCTGATGACTCATTTAAATCTGCGACTCATTACTGATCACTCTGTTGGGTACTAGGAAATACTCCTTTTAAATAAATATTTTAGTTATTTTGTGAAGAGGATAGTTATTTTGTGTCTTTCAGCTAAAGCTTTACTTGGCTAATGGTAAACATGTAAGTCATGTCACGCTATTTAGAGCCATCTTTTAAAATGTTCTTCTTGTGGAATGTGAAATCCCTCCACACCATAGTGGCCAGGGCTCTTCGGACCTCTT
>NW_011381561.1:0-599 GCF_000754665.1 Bison bison bison
AAGTGTTCTCCACAGCCAGGAACACACAAAGAGATTCACAGAGTTGGGTAGAGAAGAGAAGGGGGATGGAGGAGATAGACGCAACCTGGTGGAGAAAAAGGAGAGTCAAAAGGTGGAGAGAGCAAACAAGCCAGTAATCATACTCCCAAGTAAAAATGGGTACTGAAGATTGGGTTATTAATTGTATGAAATTGATAACAAATACCAAAAAGCAAAGATTAAAAATCCAGAGTAGAGGTTAGATTCTCAATAATACAGTATTTTTTTTAAAAGTCCCCAAAATTATAAAGTATATATGAAGTTTACTCGTAAAAAAGTGTCTCTTTTTTGAAAGGTAATAGTATGCTGTAAAAATGAAAATTAAAGGAGTAATAGAGGACTTAAAAAATTTTTACAAAAGTTTTAATTTAAAACATGATAATAGTAAAAATATACCTAGGACTTTCTCTGGAGCTATTGTGGACAGTGTGGGGTCAGTTCATTTTCAGATAGTTCCTTGATCCGGCTTGTAATTCTCAAGATCTATAGGTCCCTTCCTATGTAGTCGGTGCTAACTACAGGGTTTTAATCTATTGCACCTATCACTTCCAAAGCAGTTC
>NW_011381562.1:0-569 GCF_000754665.1 Bison bison bison
CTTCACTCTGTATAATAGGCTCCAGTTTCATCCACCTCATTAGAACTGATTCAAATGTATTCTTTTTAATGGCTGAGTAATACTCCATTGTGTATATGTACCACAGCTTTCTTATCCATTCATCTGCTGATGGGCATTTAGGTTGCTTCCATGTCCTGGCTATTATAAACAGTGCTGTGATGAACATTTCTATATCTCAATGTCACTGCTGTCGTTTGGCCAACCAGTCAGGTCTGATTCTTTGCAACTCCCTGGACTGCAACATGCCAGGATTTCTTGTCTCACACCATCTCCTGGAGTTTGCCCAAGTTCTTGTCCACTGCACCAGTGATGCCATCCAGCCTCTGATGGAGTCCCCTCATGCCCTCCTCTCCTTCTCCCCTCAATCTTTCCCAGCAACAGGGACATTTCCAATGAGTCAGCTGTTCCCATCAGATGACAAAAATACTGGAGCTTCAGCTTTAGCATCAGTCCTTCCACCGAGTATTCAGGGTTGATCCCCATTAACATTGACTGCTTTGATCTCCTTGCAGTCCAAGGGACTTTTAGGAGTCTTCTCCAGAACCACA
>NW_011381563.1:0-570 GCF_000754665.1 Bison bison bison
GGTGTGACAAATATTCATGGAATGGAAAATACATAATGCCTCTAAATGTGTTTTAAAACCCCCCAGCCTAGTTCATAATAAGGCTAATGAGTATTTTAACTAATATAAGCTATCACTCATTACTTATCATGTTGCCCAATGTACAAGTATTTGAAACACACTGTTTTGGTAAGGATGTGGGGAAACAGAAATACTCCTGCATTGTTAGTGCTGGTGTGAATTGATACAACACCTGGAGAGGGCAATATCTGTCAAAATCATGTGTGCATTTACCCTTTGGTCCAGAAATCCTACTCCCACGAATTCAGCCACTTGCACAAGTGTGGCGTGATAACATATGTAAGCTTATTCAATGTAGCTTTGTGATGATTTGAGGTTGGAAAAACCAGAAGTGTCCATCAGTAGCAGAATTGTAAATAAAAGTAAGTACATTGATGTAAAAGGATATCATGCAGCTATTTAAGAAAAATAGAATGTTACTTAAGTGTACAATCTGGAACTACACTCAATGGGTCAAATCCTGATTCTCCCCTTTTAGCCATATTGCCTTTGACAAGTTATTCAAATTCT
>NW_011381564.1:0-720 GCF_000754665.1 Bison bison bison
AGCTGCATTAAAAGATTTTAGTGTTGGGGATTTACCTGGTGGTCCGGTGGTTAAGACTCTGAGCTTCCAATGGAAAGGGCATGCATTCGATCCTTGGTCAGGGAACTAAGATCACACATGCTGTGTGACATTGCCAAAAACACACCAAAAAAAACACCCACATAAACAACAACAACAACAACTATAAAGATTAACAGGGATGTATTTGGGTGGACTTAGAACAGGAAAAAATTGAAGAAGTGAGGAGGCAAAAGAGAAGTTTATGGTGCTCACTTAGGCATAAGAGGTAAGGGCCAGAAAGAGTGAAACTTGGAGGGAAGAAAAAGGAGTCCAGATGAAAGATAGCCTTCAAAAGACAAGTCAGCAGGGCTTGGACACATTAAATGACAGGTGAGCAAATGGAAGACAGAATGACACCAGTATTTTCATTTAAGTTGGTGTGGCCTGTACAATGACATTGAGAAATGGGAAAGTAATATTTAGAAGGGCAATGATAGGTTTGACATTTTTATGTTGAATTTGAATTAATAGAGAAACAGTTTAAAGTAAAAATGTCAGGGGGCATTTGGAAAACTTAGATTCAGTTCAGTTCAGTCAGTTCAGTCAATGGCAACCCATCCAGTACTCTTGCCTGGAAAATCCCATGGACGGAGGAGCCTGGTAGGCTGCCGTCCAGTGGGGTGCGAAGAGCAGGACACGACTGAGCGACTTCACTTTCAC
>NW_011381564.1:4782-5171 GCF_000754665.1 Bison bison bison
ATGACTTCCAACTCCATCTGTGGACCAGAGCAATCTAAGTTTTCTAAATGCCCCGGACATTTTACTTAAAATGTTTCTCTATTAATTCATATTCAGCATAAAAACTCACACCTATCATTGCCCTTCTAAATATTTCTTTCGCTCTTCTTAATGCCATCGTACATGCCACACCAACTTAAGTGAAAATACTGCTGTTATTCTGTCTTCTTCCATTTACTCACCTGTCATTTAATCTGTCCAAGCCCTGCTGATTTCTCTTTTGAAGGCTTTCATCTGCACTCCCTGTTTCCTTCCCTCCAAGGCTCCTTTTGTTCTGACCCTTACCACTCATGCCTGCTGCTGCTAAGTCGCTTCAGTCATGTCTGACTCTGTGCGACCCCACAGACGGC
>NW_011381565.1:0-850 GCF_000754665.1 Bison bison bison
AAACCCATTTCCATGGGTCCTGAATGGAGTTAGTCACAAGAGCAGATGTTGAATTTAAAGTTTCACTGTATCCTTGTTGAGTCCTGACTCCCAAATGACAGAGATATCGTTATGTTCTTTAATTTCCCTCTGCGTGTGTGTGTGTGTGTGTGTGTGTGTGCGCGCGCGCGGGTGCGCGCGCGTGCGTGTGATGCTGCTGCTGCTGCTGCTAAGTCGCTTCAGTCGTGTCCGACTCTGTGCGACCCCATAGACTGCAGCCCACCAGGTTCCCCGTCCCTGGGATTCTCCAGGCAAGAACACTGGAGTGGGTTGCCATTTCCTTCTCCAATGCATGAAGTGAAAAGTGAAAGTGAAGTCACTCAGTCATATCCGACTCTTAGCGACCCCATGGACTGTAGCCCACCAGGCTCCTCCGTCCATGGGATTCTCCAGGCAAGAGTGCTGGAGTGGGGTGCCACTGCCTTCTCCGAGGGAAGTCCGAAACCAACCCATTTCTGAAGAGCGCGTACTGATGTAAATAGCAAGTTGGCCTGATTGATGTAAGATGACCTCAGAAAACAAAGAGCTTATTCAATGTTTACTAAATCTTTGTCAGTAAACATTGAATAAGCTCAAAATGGATTAAAGATCTAAACGTAAGACCAGAAACTATAAAACTCCTAGAGGAGAACATAGGCAAAACACTCTCCGACATACATCACAGCAGGATCCTCTATGACCCACCTCCCAGAATATTGGAAATAAAAGCAAAAATAAACAAATGGGACCTAATTAACCTTAAAAGCTTCTGCACATCAAAGGAAACTATTAGCAAGGTGAAAAGACAGCTTTCAGAATGGGAGAAAATAAT
>NW_011381566.1:0-744 GCF_000754665.1 Bison bison bison
CAATTCTTCATTGCTGATCACTCTTTTTTGAAAAGCATTCCTTTGGCAGGGGCTGTTGGTAGCTTAATATTTTTTTTTTTAACTTTACACATTGTATTAGTTTTGCCAAATATCAAAATGAATCTGCCACAGGTATACATGTGTTCCCCATCCTGAATCCTCCTCCATCCTCCCTGCCCATACCATCCCTCTGGGTCATCCAAGTGCACTAGCCCCAGGCATCCAGTATCGTGCGTCGAACCTGGACTGGCAACTTGTTTCATACATGATATTATACATGTTTCAATGCCATTCTTCCAAATCTTTCCACCCTCTCCCTCTCCACGGAGTCCATAAGACTGTTGGTTGTTAAAATTCATCTTTGCGTTAACTGAGTAAGGTGTCACACAAAAACTGGCCCCCTGTAATCTTACCACATTGTCTGCAATTAATGACTACTTCTCAAGGACCCTGAGGGCAGGAAGTCATCCTTGGAGCTGACTGAGGTGTGTGGCCTCCCAGAGGAGAGGTCTAGAGGCTGACTGATAAGCACTGTCAGGCAGGATATCTCGTGAAAGGCGACCTTTTCAAGGGAGAAAATTGCGCATGACGGGGTACTCAGAAAGCCAAACAGGTAACTCAACAGAGGAAGGAAACTTCCTACAAATGCTGCTTGATTTGAATATTAAATAATTTTGCCTTTCAAATGAGATCTGAACCCAGAATCCACTGATAACACTTAATATTAGGAAACTTGTGTAACTA
>NW_011381567.1:0-711 GCF_000754665.1 Bison bison bison
CTTGTGAATGTGGCCCTCTGAGGCACCAAGCAATGTTTGAGCAACACCTGTTGCCTAGGGGCAGGGTGGGTTGAAATGAAGCACACCATTTGGCTACCTGTTAAGGGCTGTGCTCATCCTGCTCTGTTACACTGTAAATAGAATAAGAATCCCTGTGAATTTAAGGTTTGTCAAAGAGTTTTCAGGGTGGGCTGGACTTCACATTCTGGTTGGCTTTGAACTACTTACACGATATGCTGAGCATGTGATCAAGTGGCAGCTGTTGGAGGGGCATAGAGATGACAGCACTGGTGACAGGTGTGCCTGGGAATATAATGAAAAGTATGATATGCAAAAGTTAAATAATTATGTGAAATCAAAATCTGAGGTTGGAAATGAGGCAATCACAAAGATTCCAGCACCCAGGACCCAAAGTGTCCTTATGTAACAGAGCACAGCCCTTCGCAGGTAGCCATTGCTGTGCCTCATTACTCTGCATCCTGTTACTAGGCAACAGGAGTAGCTCAGCCATTGGTCCGTGCCTCACTGGCCCCACCCACAAGCAGCCAACTATCACTGAGCTACCTATAGGTACCTGTCCTGCTCAGCTATTGGTCAGCAATGCAATGGGCCCTACCTACTGATAACTGTCAAAGAGGGATAACTGGGGAAGTGATTTAGTACAAGACTCAGTCGTACACTGGTGAACTGACTTTTGACTTTGAGCACCTT
>NW_011381568.1:0-528 GCF_000754665.1 Bison bison bison
AACTTCTCCTGCTGTTAACCTCTCAAAAGATTCCTTGATCCTGGAAAAGCCCTCTTTAGCCTTGTTAATGGCCTTGATGGCTTCCACTCGCCTGGTGGTTCACGCAGAACAGGCCTCGGGCCTCAAATTCTGGCTTTGGCCTCCAGTGGCTGAAAAAGTCTCCCCCGCTGAAGTACTCCATTACTATCAGCAGAGTCTCCTCAGTGTCAATCACTTCCAGTAGTTTCACAGTATTCGGTTAGTTCAACATGCTCATGCTGTTAACCTCTGAAAAGAGTTTTGGAGGCTGAAGATGCTCTGTTTTGTCTTGGTAACGGCCTTGATTGCTAAGTCTCACCTGGTGGTTCGGGCAGAACAGGCCTGGGTCCTCAAAATCTGGCTTTGGCCGTCAGTGGCTGAAAAAGTCTCCCCCTCTAAGGTACTCCATTACTGTAAGCAGAGTCTCCAGTCTGTCAGTCACTTCCAGTCGTTTCACAATATTGGGGTGTTTCAACATTCTCATGGTGTTAACGTCTCAAAAGAGTTCCT
>NW_011381569.1:0-716 GCF_000754665.1 Bison bison bison
TATCCAAGTACCTTACTAGCCTGCCATCAAGTGGCTAACATCTGAAAAAAGGGGCACCAGATCCAAGCCAAGATGATTTGTACTTTATTCATCACAGTGGGGAAGCAGTACACTGAGACATCACCTCCCAAACAGAATCTCTGGCCAATGGGTTGTCTCTCTAGCTTTACTTACCTCAGGTAAAATCTGTTCCCTGGTCTCAGAAGCCATGTAAGATAACGAAGGAAACTTGAGGCAGTGGTGATTTAAGGAGAGATTTGGTATGATATCTTTTTTCATTTGGGGCCAGTGACAGCAGGGAATGAAATGGGGTGGGGTGGTGAAGGACATGAGATGATGAATTCATTGCCCCAGCCACCTCCCTGCCCCCAGGTAGCCGACTTCAATAGGTCTAACTGGTTTTAATACCTTTGTGTATAGGCTCACTATTAACACCACGTGTGTGGTATGAGAAACTTGGTGGGCAAAGCAGATAGCATGGCCAAATATTCACTTCTCAGAGTGGATAGAGGGAGAAGAGAGAAAAGAATGTTGATCCATGGGTTACTTGTGAGTCAGTTTCTAAAATCTTACTATTTCTTTACAAGGTGTGTGTGAATTCTTTTCCTTATCTGAGAATTGGCTTTCTAGGTGAAGAAATATCATTGTGAGAGACTCCTTGTGACATGTGAAAAGTGGTTGGAGTGAATTGGGTTGAGGTCATTTTCCAAATGTTT
>NW_011381570.1:0-558 GCF_000754665.1 Bison bison bison
GTAATTGCCCTCTTCTCTTCCCCAGTAGCATATTGGACACCTTCTAATCTGGGGGTTGATCTTCCAATGTCATAGGTTTTTGCCTTTTGATACTGTTCATAGAGTTCTCAAGATAGGAATACTAGAGTGGTTTGCCATTTCCTCCACCAATGGACCACATTTTGTCAGAGCACTTCACTGTGACTCATCTGTCTTGGGTGACCCTGAACAGGTGGCATGGCTCATAGCTTTATTGAGTTTCACAAGCCCCTTCACCATGACAAGGCTGTAATACACAAAGGGGACTCATTACTGTACTTACTTTACAGTAAGTATGTTTATGTTTATGCATAATATTGAGTGACACTTTTGTCAACACCAGAAGCCACTGCATGAAAATATAAAAAGCAAAGTGTTTAGCATCCAAAGTACAAACACTAGGAATTTAACATTTGACCCTAAAGTAGTTATGTAAGTACTTAGGAGAAGAGTATTCCAGGAATTTTGCCTAAGTTCATTTTAATGGATGAGTAGAATACACCTGGGATTAACATTATTGGCTGAAAGTTACCTTTACAC
>NW_011381571.1:0-591 GCF_000754665.1 Bison bison bison
AAACAGAAGGCAACATTTGGGGTGAGGGCTGCAGGGTTTGTGACTTTTTTTGATTGGTTGGTGGTGAGGCAACAGAGCTGTGCTCCATGAATCTTGTGTTCAGTCTGAAGTTACCATTCTCCACCTGGGTGGGGGCCCCAGTTCTATAGAAGAACTCAAAGACATTGTTTTTTTTGTTTGTTTGTTTTTGAGTAGGAACCAGGAGCCTGTCTGAAGGCTGTACCACCATTTGATTGTTTCTCCTCTGTTTCTGTATCCCCTCCCTTCCCCGATTAGCAATTATTTGAATCCACCTTTTGGAACTCAGGGAAGGTCAAGAAGGCTGAATGAAGCCTATATCTTACAGACAAGAAATGGAGAACACAGAGCAGATTTGTACTCCAGAGCCCCACAGAGTCTTGCTCAGTTTTAATTTAGGGAACTGGGCATGACTGTGATAACTTCCTGTCAAAATATGGCATAGGACTGCCTCAGCTTAGAGAATAGACACTGAATTGGAAGTATTCCTGAGTTCCAAGTCCTAGATCTGAGCCTTGTATAATTAAAATCTCAATCCCTTGGTCTGCCATTTTGGTGTAACAGACCCAATTA
>NW_011381572.1:0-748 GCF_000754665.1 Bison bison bison
CCTTCTCCAGGGGATCTCCCCAACCCAGGAATCGAACCCAGGTCTCCTGCATTGCAGGCAGATTCTTTACTGACTGAGCTACGAGGTAAGCCCAGAAGGGACCCTAAGGACTATTTAGTCAACATTGTTTATTTTACTGCCTAGGTCAGGAATTCAGGGACAGGGAGTAAAGTGACTTCCCCAAGGACCGTAATGAGAAGCAGAGCTTGTTCCACTATAGTATGCTCTAAAAACTGAATTAAATTTCATAGACTGACACGAGACCCTCATGAATCTTAAAGGAACATAATAACATTAAGCCATTTAAACTGTATTCCTAAGCAAGTTACCTAACCTCTCTATGCCTCTATGTCCTCATCTGTAAAATGAGGTTAATAGTTTAATAGTTTCTCCCTCAGGGAGTTGTTGAGAGGATTAGAGTTAGCATTTCTAAGTGTTTATAATACTGCACAGCAATTGATAAATACTTTGTGTTGGTTATTGTTATTTATCCTCAACAGCATCATTAGGTCCTGTTTAAAAATAAACTACAGCTTTTCATCAATCCATCTGACTTATAGTAGACTTAAGGATGGGCTTCCCAGGTGGCACTAGTGATAAAGAAGCTGCCTGCCAATGCAGGAGACATAAGAGATGTAGGTTCGATCCCTGGGTCGGGAAGATCCCCTGGAGGTGGGCATGGCAACCCACTCCAGTATTCTTGCCTGGAGAATCCCATGGGCAGAGGAGCCTGGCAGGCTACTGCCCA
>NW_011381573.1:0-582 GCF_000754665.1 Bison bison bison
AGCGCTGAGGGTGCTGCCAGCTGAGCTCTGACTCTGCCAGGACTGGACCCTGGAGGATAAGTCGTGCCTCAGGACCTGCCCTTTCTTGTCAGAACAGAAACTAACGAGTGTTAGCTTTCATTGATTTATGGGAACAGTTACCTGACCATGACCTGGCCTCCAGATCTAGAGCTCTGACACCAAGATGTTTAAACACCTCACCATGCTCCTGCCTTAGCTTTCTAGGAAAGGGCTTCACTGAGGGCTTTCAGGCAGTTTGAGGTTTTTAAGGCATGAGCCACTCCTGTCCTTGCAGGGCCCTCAGTACATCTTTCTGGGCCCCACACCCTGACCTTCTGTTCTTGTTTAGCCTCCCTGTAAGTTGGGCATAGGGACTTGTTTTTCAGTAAAAGGCAGAGCTTCAGTCAGGATAATTGCCTGTTTGCTTTTGCCTATAAGGCGAAATGCCAAATGACCAGCTCGATACCAATTCATGAAATGTGGCCAGTGGTTTGGTGGAATGATCATGGGCACAATTGTAAGATTCATGGAAAAAGAGTCTTGAAGATGGCCTGTAGGTAGATGTCTTTGGAAACAGGAAAG
>NW_011381574.1:0-537 GCF_000754665.1 Bison bison bison
CCTTCCCGTGAGTAGGCCGGGATCTCAGGAAGCACAGACATCCAGAGCATTGAGTGAACCTGACCGTCACGCTTTCCGAATCCAAGTGAACCAGAAGGGAGGGTCCCTCACGTGTGGGTTTGTCTTTCCATCGGAGGCATCCTCTCTTGGAGCCAATTAGGGTGCCGTGGGCCCCGTGGAGCAGAGAGGACAGAGAGTTCCCTTCGGTCCCCTGCTCCTCCCACGGGCGCGCACGGGCACGCTCCCCAACGGTCCTAGGACCATCCTGCCCCAGAGGAGCGTGCCGGCCGGCCACAGCCCACCTACAACGGAGGCGTCCGCGTCCGTCCGTGTCCGTCATCCTCGTCCAGAGTCCCCTGTCTGCCTGCCCTCGCCTTCACGCCTGGCACTGTCCGTCCATTCTGTAGGTTCATATCGAACCTGCCCGGAGCCCCGCGGCATCTTCCTGGATCAGGGATCGATCGAAAACACCCTGTCCCCTGCCTCATCGGCAGGTGGATACTTCACCACTGGACCACCAGGCAGGGAAGTCCCTTC
>NW_011381575.1:0-873 GCF_000754665.1 Bison bison bison
ATATAATGATAAAGGGTGTCTACCCCTCTCTCTGGACTCTTGAGGGAGACTGGCACAAGCAAAGAGGGTAGAGTAGGTGAGTCCTGAAGAGGGAGCCTGGGGTGGTGAGCACAGTAATCTTGCCCAAAAATGTCCAAGTCCTAATCCCTGAAGTTGGCTTGTATTTTCCTTTGTGTGATAACAGTGGGTTATGCTTGCAGATGCAATAAAGGCTGCCACTCAGCTGACTTAATGTGGGGTAACTTTCACCTGTATTGGCCAGGTCCAGCCGGGCACACTGGGGCTGCCAGATTTTCCACCTTGACTATCCCTGGGTAACTATCCCAGTCCCTGGACTGTCCCAGTGTTTGAATGACTGTGGTGTGCTTGGTGCCCTTGTGCTTGTGCAATATTGAAGGCCTGGTAAGTACTTCTCAGGTGCAGATGGAGAACAGGCCTGTAGTTTTGAACCCCCCTTTTGTTTCAAGCCAATCACTTCTTCCTCCCTAGTCCTCTTGAGGTATCTGCCAGCCTGACTTTTACAATGATGATTCACTTTTTAAAAGGGATTTACTATTGCTTTTTCATAAAATAACCCTTCCAAACATTAAAGATTAATTACATTGAATTAAATATGAATTAAACAGACTATACATACACACAATGTGGAGAGTGTAAGCCCTCAATATCACAAATAATTATGAGCCAATTAACCCATGTAACTATACTCAGGTGACATAAATGTACATTGCACATCCAGAAGTCACCTATGTGTTCTTTTCTCTGAGGAATCCAAATGGATAAATCTACATACTTCCCAATTCCATTTACTTCACATTCTTGAGGAGGCCAAACTATAGACACAGAAAACAGACTAGGGATTGCCAGGATCTT
>NW_011381576.1:0-753 GCF_000754665.1 Bison bison bison
GATCACTCAGAGCTTTTGTGTAATAAAGTTTTATTAAAGTGTAAAGGAGACAGAGAAAGCTTCTGACATGGCATCAGAAGGGGGCAGAAAGAGTACCCCCTGCTAGTCTTCAGCTGGATATTATTATATAGTCACTAGCAGTCTGTTAATGAAAGAAAGGAATGTCTTAAAACTCAGAATGGTACCAGGCCCCTCATCCATAAGATGTATTTTGGGATAATCTTGTCACAAGAGGATTCATCCCTGGCCATAAAACGATTGACTTGAATCTTGTAGAAGGGCAGATTACCATACAAATAGTTTCATTTACATAGATTAGGGGAACAATGTCTGAGTATAACATACTGGTTTGTCAAGTAGGTTCTGAGCCATTAGGTGGAACCCACTTGAAGACAGAGTTTGGAGTAAATGCATACTACATTAACAGAGCTTAAGACAAACATTTCCATAAGAAAAATGCATTGGTTAACTCAAGGTTTGAGAATAGTTAACTTCAGGTGAAACCAAGTGTCATTATGGCAACACAGTATTTTAAGAGAAACCTCCTTTGAAATTGGTATAGAGAAGGAAAAAATATCGGTAGTTTGTTTCCTTCTGCCTCTTAAGAGAGATAAAAAGTGTCTGACACTTGCAGCCTATATCCTCCATTTGGAAATCCCTGGCCTTCCTGCCTGTTACCCTCTCTATTTCATGGCTGCAATCACCATCTGCAGTGATTTTGGAGCCCCCCAAAATAAAGTCTGACACTGTTTC
>NW_011381577.1:0-571 GCF_000754665.1 Bison bison bison
AAGGCACAAAGTGCTCATACATCTAAAACCCACAAAAACCACTCCCGGGGAGTAAAATAATGTTTGGAGGGAACAAACCAAATAATGATTAGGACACCTTTCTGCTAAGGAAAATTGGGGAGCAGTGTATTCCCAAAGGAAGAGCAGTGGTGGTGGCCCAATCCCAGTGCAAATTACAAACAGAATCACCACCCACAGAGAATTTTTTTTTTTTGGGGGGGCCCTATGCCGCTTGTGGAAGCATGGTTCCCTGAACAGCGATTGAACCCGTGCCCTTCTAGTGAAAGCACGGAGTCCTAACCACTGGACGGTCATGGAAGTCTGTACAGAGAATTTTTCCATAAGTACTAACATAAGACTGAGTAAAAGCTGGTCTTGTAATTATCACCATACCCTAGGATTTCCAAATAACTACAGTCGAAAAACATTCCTCCCCAAGAAAGTCTTTTGTTAGTCCAAATTCTACAAGTTTCTCACGGTTTAAAAGAAAGAGTATGAAATATTTAATTTGGTGTTACCCTTCATTTTGAAATGTTTTAAAAGGTCCAAGGAATAGTCAATCAAATATGGA
>NW_011381578.1:0-530 GCF_000754665.1 Bison bison bison
AGAGGTAAAGCCTCTGCCTGCAGTGCAGGAGACCCATGTTTGATCCCTGGGTCAGGAAGATCCCCTGGAGAAGGAAATGGCAACCCACTGCAGTACTCTTGCCTGGAAAATTCCTTGGGCTACAATCCATGGAGTTGCAAAGAGTTGAACATGACTTAGCGACTTCACTTTCACTTTCACTTTTTTCATATCTGAATGTCCTATTGGTTTTCCCTACATTGTTCAATTTATGCATAACTTTGCAACAAGGAGCTCATGATCTGAGCCACAGTCAGCTCCACATCTTGTTTTTGCTGACTATGCAGAGTTTCTGCATCATTAGCTGCAAAAAGTATAATCAATTTAATTTCAGTATTTACCATCTGATGATGTCAGTGTGTAGAGTCATCTCATGTGTTGTTGGAAGAGGATGTTTGCTATGACCAGTGTGTTCCTTTGGCAAAACTCTCTTTGCTTTTGCCCTGCTTCATCTTGTACACTAAGGCCAAATTTGCCTGTTATTTCAGGTGTCTTTTGAGTTTCTACTTTTG